>NC_133381.1:35453543-35578807 GCF_049309525.1 Garra rufa | reverse complement strand
TAGTGAAATAAATGAATGAATTAATTAAATCAAGTTAAATAAATTATTAACATTCAATTAATCGTAATATTTAAAACATAGCCTGATATTTTAATATGCATTTTAACTTAAAATAAAATAATACATTTCAGATTTAACCAAATGTAGCATTTGATATTAATCATGTTACCTACAGAATTTATTGCAATTAATTATTTTAATCAACTAATATGATTAGCTCTATTCATATAATCACTCAGCCTACCTTTTGGAGCAGCTTTTTTGTTAAAAGTGTGCCTATATCACTAGGTTTTGGAAAAGAGCCTCTCTTTTCCCCCGCTCTCTCTTTTTCTCTCCATCCCTCTATCCGAGCTAATAAAATGGCTCACCAGCATTACAGCTGTTAGTTCCCATACTGTCTTATCAATCATTTCTGATTGGTTAATCACGGAGCGGAGTTCCTCTTATTGGGCCTGACACTCACTTGTTAATAATTCATTCCCCATTGCTGTTCCCCAATTACTCCATCTTCATTTCAGTGGTCAGGGATTAACTCTCATCTGCCCGTATGCGTCTGCTGACACATGGTTCCCCACCCCTTGTGTGTGTGAGGACGTGTCTGTTTGTGAGCGTGTGTTTTCAGTCCACTGAGTTCTTTGGTCCGGCTCTGATTTAAAGAGACCTGACGTCTCTGCATTGCTTTCATTGCCTCCGTCCATTCCTTCAACCCCTCCTGTGATCATTGGTTACTCTCATCTCCACTCTGAGCTCATTCTGTCTGTTGTTTGATGAAAGGAGGTTAGATGTACAAATAGAATAAAAAGTGCCAAGGATGTACAATTTTCCATGGAAATGGTTGGTTAACTGCATACTACCAGTCTTAGAGCTGCGTGTTTGTGTCGTGTTATATATAGGGATGTGCCCGAATACTGAATAGTGAAATCCTGAGCACCACTGACAAACATCTATTCTTGTAAAATATGTGGCCTACTGCCGCTCGAGTGATTGCAAATCTCAAAAGTGAAAGTAAAAAGCGAGCGCACATTTAAAAGTGATTTCAGTGGCCCGCAATATTAATAGTGGCTCCCTGATGCCCACATTTTATATACAGTATAATTACCCAACAATACAATTGCGAGAGAAAGCATTGAAATTTATTTTTTTAATTCATAATCGGTATTCAGATTCGCACACATCCCTAGAAAAGTATAATGAATGTAATGGAACTGTTGTCTTTATTTTATTTTATTGTTATTTTTATTATTTATTATATATTATTTTATTATTTTAACAGTTTGATTTGATTACATTTATTACTTTTTTTTATTCAGATTTGGTATTCAGATTCAGACACATCCTTAGAAAAATATAATGAATATATTTTATTTTATTTTATTTAAATTTAATTTAATTATTATTTTTATTATTTATTATATGTTATTTTATTATTTTAACAGTTTTATTTGATTACATTCATTACTTTTTATTCAGATTCGGGCACATCCTTAAAAAAAATATAATGAATATAACGAAACTGGTGTCTTTTTTATTTTATTTTATTTTATTTTATTTTTATTTTATATTATTTTATTATTTTAACAGTTTTATTTGATTACATTAATTACTTTTTTTTAAATTCAGATTCAGGCACATCCTTAGAAAAATATAATGAAACTGGTGTCTTTTATTTTATTTTTATTTTATTATTTTAACAGTTTTATTTGATTACATTCATTACTTTTTTAAAATTCAGATTAGGTATTCGGATTCGGCACATCCTTAGAAAAATATAATGAAACTGATGTCTTTATTTTATTTTATTTTAATTATATATTATATTATTATTTGAACAGTTTTATTTGATTACATTCATTACCTTTTTTAAATTCAGATTCAGTATTCAAATTTGGCCACATCCCTAGAAAAATATAATGAATATACATCTTCTGTAGCCTCTGAAGGGCAGTACTAAATGAAAAAATATAATATTTAGGCAAAATAAGAAAAATATGCATATCTCCATTCTGTTCAAAAGTTTTCACCCCTGGCTCTTAATGCTTGTTTTTTTCCTTCTGGAGCATCACTGAGCATTTGAACCTTCTGTAATAGTTGCATATGAGTCCCTCAGTTGTCCTTAATGTGAAAAAATGGATCTCAAAATCATACAGTCATTGTTGGAAAGGGTTCAAATACACAAAAATGCTGAAAAATCAAAGAATGCGTGGGACCTGAAGGATTTTTCTGAAGAACAGCGGGCAGTTTAACTGTTCAGGACAAACAAGGGATTCATGAACAACTATCACTAAACGAAAAAACACAGCTGTGGATTTTTTAAGTAACAATACAGTATTAAGAGGGTATGTAAACTTTTGAACGGGATCATTTTTATTATTTTCTCTCATGGACTATATGTAAACATATTTGATGTTAAATATCTTATTAAGGTCAGTACTAAATAAACAATAACATGCACATTTTTTTACCTCAACTGTAGTTAAACTAGTTCTTAAGACACATTCTTAATGTGGTGACTGTTTATGCAACTGACCCTTATATAATAATGTTTTTATATAGCATAATATTAAGAATGTTCAATTAATTCCAATTGTGAGCATGTTGGCTGTCAACCCTATGCAACTGTCCATATGTTTTTGTTATTTATAAATGTAAATGTACAATGTAAAAATGATTAATTTACCCATATGCTCATTCCATGTGTGCACATACTCCCATTCAATCCCCTCAGACTTCAAATGCAATAATGTAACACAAACTTTGCCCTGCTCTGGTGGCCATTAACACACTGACACTCAGTATCACCAACACTGTGTTTTCCGGTGTCTTCAAAAACCTCACTGGAACAGAAGTGCAGTATGTGCCGTGTGATTTCGCTAACTGTGCCGAGTGACATTGTGCCTCACCGCTAACCTGTGCTATACCTTCCTGGCTGGCCACCCCTAAACATTAGCAACAGGACCGAATGACGCCCAGTCAGACCTCTCTTCACCTCTCAGTGCTCATTCGTTGTCATCTCCGCTTGTTGTGTGTAAACCGAGCGAGCGCTGTCTCAGAGAGCCTTTAAAACTCATTTTTTGGTCTCCCAAAGCTTCTCCTTTGCTCTGTCTGTTGTAAACCCTTTTGTTTCTGTTCATTGCCAAAGCTCCACTCTAGGCTGGAGGGGCTCAAAGATGATCGCAGGAACCATAGGACCTTCGACTCGCGAGTAACTATTCCCAACCCACGCAAAAAAAAAAAAAAAAAAAAAAAAAAAAAAAGGAGCTGCTTCCATCCGCAAACTCTGCTTTGCGTCAGGAGTCCAAACTCCTTGCTTTACACTCTTCTTCTTTCTCCTCGTCTCTGTTTCTTTTTCCTTCTCTCTCATTATCTTGTCTGTAGACGTCGCTCTTTCTAATGCTCTCTTTGTTTTATTAGCCGTTTGGTGTGTTGGAGTCTCTTGTGGACATTGAGTTCTGTTTCTCAGATCTTTTTTCTCCTGTTTTTCCGTTCCTTTTAAGTTTGATCTCCATTTAGATGCAGTGTTTTATTGCTGTTTGCTGTATGTGAGCTGCGCCTCATCGTTTTCTTCCTCTTCCTGTCTTTCTCTAACTCTCTCTCTCTCTCTTTCTTTGCTCTGTGTCGATCATTGATTTGTCGTGTTGGTGCTAGTCTGTTGTAACTGGATCGTGAGTAGAAAGGACTTGGGACTTGCTTGTGTGTCTCCCCCTATAGGCCAGGGGCATTGCGTCTCAGCACGAAGGACACATAAAGGGCTGTTTTTAACGCTTTCATGCAGTAAATCAAAGACTTAATATCTATAAACTTCTGTCACTATAGCCTCAAGTCAATGTGTATTTTTTGCATGGAATTTGATTGCCCTCTCATACCATTACTCTTGGCCTAAGGGAACTCCATACTTTATGATACTTTGTATTGGTAGATTCCACAGTTACAGCTGAATGTATAATCAAATTTGCTATTATTATTATTATCTTAAAACATTCATGGCTCATTCTGAGAGAAATTCGGCTTAAAAGGGCTTGAAATTAAACTGGATGGGAGGGGTGCTTGAATTGCGTTCCATCGTATGGAGCTTCATGTTAAAGTCAACATGAAATCAAAACTAGTATTTATTATTTTTTGAATTGCTTCAGAACTGACTTATCTTATCTGACATCGTTTTCAGCTACTATGTACACTGCCCTCCAAAAGTTTGGAAAGTGGGGTTTTGGCCAATATTGGCATGAATCCTTTTTAGTTTGTGATAATTTTGCACTTAATAAGGGGCAAACTACGAAAACATATTTTATTGCATAAACAGTTTATACATAGAAAAAACTTTCATCAAAATATCCACCATATCCGAGCTGTCAGTTTATTGAACCATTGACTTGATATATTACTCTAAGCCTCTTGAAGGATTGCCCAAAGATGATTCACACTAGGCTGATATCGTCCAAAACTTTTGGAGGGCGGTGTAGGTTGAGACCTTTCAAAATGATTAAAAATATCAAATAACAACACATTTGAAAAGTAAAAAATACCATTTGGATACATTGAGATGAACTTGATCTTTAACCCTAAAGTTCCAGTCAAAAAGTAGACCGAAACCGAAACCATTTTGGTATAGAACACTCACTTTTCATGATGCAGTCAATTCCTGGTGGATAAAAGCAAGTCTTAAAGGAAAAATGGCTAATGTCATCCCTAATGTCATCCAAGATGTTCATGTCTTTCTTTCTTCAGTCGAAAAGAAATTTAAGGTTTTTGAGGAAAACACTCCAGGATTTTTCTCCATATAGTGGACTTCAATGGGGATCAGTTTGTTGAAGGTCCAAATTGTAGTTTTAATGCAGCTTCAGAAGGCTCTACAAGATCCCAGCCAAGGGATAAGGGTCTTGTCTAGTGAAATGGTCATTTTCTTACAAAAAAAAAAAAAAAATGTATATACTTTTTAACTACGAATGTTTGTCTTGCACTAGGCAGGTAGGCGGAAGTGCCTTTACAAAGCGAACGTACAACGCCATTTACAAAAAAGATCATTTTGAAGTTGGAGAAGAAAATGAGATGGTGTTTCTCACCCTTTTTGAACCAAAGAACACAGATAAAAAAAAACTAACCATGTGTGACCTTTCCAAAGCGATTACTTAAAGCGTTAAGTCATAGACGTTAAGTCAAGATGAGCATTTGTGGTAAAAAAAAAAATGAATTTGATTTTTTTCAGAAAATGGACAATCGCTTCACTAGATAAGACACTTATCCCTTTGGCTGGGATCGTGTAGAGCTCTTTGAAGCTGCGTTGAAACTGCAGTTTGGACCTTCAACCCGCTGATCCCCATTGAAGTCCACTATATGGAGAAAATCGTAATTTATTTTCGACCAAAGAAAGAAAGACATGAACATCTTGGATGACATTTTTACATTACTTAACTATAAAAGGGGTGTTCCAAGTTTTCCCAAGTTAAACAATATTGTTTTGTGAGGAACCAATCTAAATTTATACTTCAATTTTGATAAAAAACATCTACATTTTTCTTTCCGACTCACATTACAGCAATAAAATGTTTCATGTTGACTTTAATGTCTGTTATATCCGGAATCAGGGTGTTTTAGGCACTAGAATGCTACCATGACACAACGCTTAACTTTCCAGACTTGTTACCACATTATGTCAAGACCATGATGATAATGATAATAATAGCAGTAGGACTGAAAATGTTGTTTTCAGTTTGTTTGTTTTCAAGCTAGTTTCTTTTGGTTGTTTTGTCTGAATGTGTAGATGATCATCCTGATCTTTATGAATCCTGTCAGTGGAATGCTAACTCTCCTGGACGGAGGATGGGGCTCCTTTTGTGCTCTAACTCATGTCTTTCTGTCTTTCTTTTCCCAATTCCTTTCTCTCTCTCTTCCTCATTCCCTCTCATTCTGTCTCTCTCTCTATATCTGTAGGTGCAGTCACGATGCAGCAGCAAGGAGAACATCCTGAGAGCAAGTGGGTGACCGATTGTGCGTTATCGTGATGATTGTGTGTGTGTGTTTATGAGCTTGTTTAAATTCTTACTCTTTGTCTCAGGTCACAGTGCAGTGGACATCACCAAGGTAGCTCGGAGACACCGCATGTCCCCGTTTCCACTCACTTCTATGGACAAGGCCTTCATCACTGTGCTGGAGATGACTCCTGTCCTGGGGACCGAAATCATCAACTACAGAGGTAAGATCCTTGTTTGCTCATATCAAGCCAAAATTAGACCAATGGCCTATTCGCACCAAGTTAAACCACTTGAAAGAATATATTCCAAAACTAGGGATGTTGAAGGTACTTGTAGGTGATACTAAATTAAATCAATTTAATGATAGCAGTTTTAGCAACTATTTTAAAATCTTTGTTTTGGTCAACGCAAACAAATGGAACTATATTAAAGGGATAGTTCAGCCAAAAATGTCAATTCTGTCATTAATTACTCACCCTCATGTTGTTCCCAAACCTATCACCCAAACCCACCTTCATTCATTTTAGGAAAGAAGGTAAGATATTTCTGATGAAATCTGAGAGCTTTCGGACTGTGCATAGACAGGAACACGTCTGACACATTCAAGGCACCGAAAGATATTAAGAATATGAATAAATAGTCCATGTGACATCAGTGGTTCAACCGTAATGTTATGAAGCTGCGATAATACTTTTTGTGCGCAAAGAAAACAAACAAACAAACAAACAAAAAAAACGTGTTGTGGTGCTCTCATTAATGGCGGCGAAGACTGACATGAAAGAGAAGAAATTGTTGAAGAATGTCGTTTTTTTTTTTTTTTTTGCGCTTAGCTTCATAAAATTACAGTTGAACCACTGATGTCTCATGGATTATTTTAACAATGTCCTTACTACATTTCTGGGCCTTGAATGTAGTTGCGTTGCTATCTATGTAGGGTAAAATAGCGTTGGGTACCTTCCACATTTCAACCGGTACGGTACCCATACCTGAAACTCCGGTACTTTACTCTCTGTGTATTAACAACAAACTTTATTTAATTAAAAAAAGGCCAAAAAATAAGAAACAAATGTTTAAAAACTACTTCCAAAATCACCTGAGATAAATGGCAAAAGACAACAGGTGTTTCAAAATCCAAAATATTGCCAAACAAGCGTTTTTGCATTTTGTTTCTTCTGTCATCGTCTTGTCTTTCTCATCTCACTCTTCTTGTCAGGCAGCTCGAGTCTCCTCGATGGCTAAATTAAATCAGAATCCTGCTGCTGTTCTGTGATGTAAACAAAACCGTGTCTTCGCCATTACAGAGGCAAGCGGGACATGTACCAAAATTTCGTACAGATTGATGTAATGTGAATCTGTACTCGGTAGTACTGGCGCAGTTCGGTACCCGACCCTAGTCAGAAAGCTCTCGGATTTCATAAAAAAATATCTTAATTTGTGTTGCAAAGCTGAACAAAGGTCTTACAGGTTTGGAACGACATGAGGGTGAGTAATTAATGGCAGAATTGTCATTTTTAGGTGAACTACACTACCAGTCAAAGGTTTGGAAACACTTCCCGATTCTCTTTGATGGGTAAGTGTGTTCAGACTTTTGACTTGTAGTGTATCCCTTTAGGATATGTCAAAATATGGGATCTGTGAATTAGGACTTGCAATGTAAATTCAGCCTAATAGACCTGCAGCTGTCATTAATATTAATCAAACAATGGTAACAAGAGTCTGTTCATGGCTGAATAACTTTATTAGCTGTAATGAGTCCGCTACAATTAAACATGAGCAAAATCAGTATTAATGTATCTTGAAAAATCATACTCTAAACACTATTTAAGTTTTTTTTTTCTCTGAAAAAAGACAGATTACCTTAAAATCTGTACAACCAGCAACCAGTGTTAAAAAAACAAACAAAACAAAAATTAATTGCAGTATGGTATTTATTCAAAAGTACATTTCAGTATTCCTTTCAGTCTGTGGATGAAGGAGTTTTTAGTATTAAAATGCAGACTCATTTAGACAACTTGGCCTCAAAGGGATAGTTCACCCATAAATCTGCATTACTGTTATCATTTATTCATCCTTATGTTGTTATCCACATGACTTTCATTCCTCCAAAGGATATACATGGGCCTCATTCATAAAACACAAGCAGAGCAAATTTTTGTGTAAATCATTTGTAAAGCCATTCTGAAGTAAACTTTTGAATTCATAAAAATGTTTGTATATTTAGTTGGTATAAAAGAAATGTACACCTGCTGATGACAGGCTGAAAGCTGATGTTCGTTGTTTTTACATAGCATTTATGGTTAATAATATATTGTGTACTTCAATCATTTTGAATTTAAATTACCTTGACTTTTGAGATTTTTTTAAAGCATTGTCCTCGTATTATTTATTATATTACTTTATGCATCTTTTTTGCAAAGATATTTGTGACCCTGGACCACAAAACCAGTCGTAGGTAGCATGGGTATATTTGTAGCTGTAGCCAAAAATACATTGTATGGGTCAAAATTATGATGTTAGATGTTTCTTTTATGCCAAAAATCATTAGGAATTCAAATATAAATATATCCAAACTTAATTTTTTATTAGTAGTATGCATTGCTAAGAACTTCATTTGGACAACTTTAAAGGCGATTTTCACAAATTTAGATTTTTTTTTGGACCCTCAGATTGCAGATTTTCAAATAATTGTATCTTGGCCAAATATTGTCCTATCAACTTCACATGTGGTGCACTTAGAACTAGACGGTTAATAAGGAAAAAGTTACTTGAATCATGTAGTTACATTTTCAAGTCGAACAGTTAAAAATTGAGTCAGTTAAACATTCTGAAAAAAATCAAGACTTTATTTTTTTTTTTGCTGTATCACCCAGCCCTAGTTTAACTATCAAATCTGATGTTTACGAAGCGTTTGTGAATCCACAGATTTCTTGGAAAGGTCTGTTTTATGTGCAAATTATTTCGAAGTTTCGTGAATGAGGCTTGTAAAAAATGTAAAGAGCCAAAAAAGAACAAGAAAAGCCATACAAATACTCCATATGACTACTTTATGAATACTAAAGAACATTCTGTTATAGAGACATATAACACACACAGAAGGAACCATCACATGGGTTTTAAAAGACACAAGGTGAATGATGTTTTATGGTGAACTATCCTTCTAACATGAAGCATTGACCCTCTGATGGTAGCAAAATGGGTTCTCATTGGCTGTTGGACTGTGGTATATATAGGCCAGTAAGTGCTGAAGGCATATAGTCACCAAGCTCTTTGCTTTCCAGGCTTTCAGCTTTTGCTTTTTTCATCTTCCATGCCTGTAGCTCCTCATCTGTCACACATCTGTTCATTGTTTCTTTCACCCCATCGTCTTCCATCCTTCTAGCTTTAATCTTGTCGCTCGTTCCATCCGGCCGGCCTCTGTTGTTTTTTAACTCTCTGACTTCTCTGATGCTTTGATGCCATTGTGATCATCCGAAGACAGATCCTGTGGTCAGTTTCCACGTGAAACCAATCGTAAAGACCTTCTTTCTGAATTTCGGACAGGCTCTGGAAGATTTTCAGTTGCTGAATCCACATGAACATCAGGAGTGCTCCAGTTCCACAGGCTAGATTACATTCCATAGTTTTTTATTTACTTTATAGTCTGCACTCTGACACAGCCCATGCTACTCTTTTTGATGGCTCTTCTTTGGTTTTTCATGGCCATCACTAACACAGGCCAGCCACCCTTGCATGTGGATGTGAATCGTGCCACCAAGACGCAGACTGTGAGCTGGGCGTTTATTTTGGTCCATGTGGTGGGGGATAGTGGGATTGCCCGTGTGGTACTTAAATGTGCCCAATGCGTCTGGCAGGGACCAATGCAGGGACCAATGACTTGGCCCTTCCAGCGAGAAAAGGCGTCTGGCGCCAGAATGGCTCAAGTTGGCGGAAAGTTCCTCTCTGCACTGGCGCCGAAGCAAAGGCAGAGAGGAGAGCTCTAGCGTGTGCTGCCCACACCCCAAAGTATTACAAAGGTCAGTGTGCACCTTAACCAGCACCTTCATGTCCGGCGCACATCTTCGAGCATGCCCGATGCTCATCCGGCCCTAGTAATGTGTGGAACAGTCATCCATGCCACAGCGCCATTTCACCTCCAGACCTGCCGGGGCCGATTGAGAGTTGTTTGCAACCGTTGACGAGAGGGTGGAAAGGAACCTTATGTAGAGCATAGTTCACCCAAAAATTCTGTCATTAATTACCCAGCCTCATGTTGTACCACACCCGTAAAATCTTTGTTAATCATCGGAACACAAATTAAGATATTTTTGACTCTAACCCTGCATATGCAATGCAGCTGACATGTTCAAGGTCCAGAAAGGTACTTTTTGTGGGCAACTAAATCAAAACAAAAAAACTCTTCCATGTCAGTCTTTAACATGCATCAGTCTACGTCAGAACAGTGTTGGGAAAAGTTACTTTTAAAGGGTTAGTTCACCCAAAAATGAAAATTAGCCCATTATTTACTCACCCTCCAGGCATCCTAGGTGTATATGACCAATTTTAAAAATGAAAAATAATCCTGGCATTTCCAAGGGATGCACCAAATGTTCGGCAACCAGAATTATATAATAAGCAAAAAGGCAGAATAAATTATACCGAACAATGACGTGATGTGATTAAATAGAGGTGCGCACTAATGCAGCAAACATGTCGGGAGTGTGTAAGCATTTGAAACTGTCAGAGAAAGACATTAAAAAAAAAAAATCGTTACAATCACCGTCAGCAAGAGACTGTTTGGTACCACATTGCATGTCTTCAATGAGAGGAGAAAGGGGTGGTTGTTGCTGGTTACTGTATGATGACTCAATTCGCGAAATGGCCTTAAACTATTAGTAAATATACTACTGAACGTTATGTTGTCTAAGGGGCCGTTCACAGGTCGCGCCTAAAAACTCGTGGAAAACGCTAGGCGCTTCGCTTTCTTCCTTATCAACAAAGCGCTCGGGCGCTTGCGCTCCGGAAGCGTCTGCCGTTTCTAAGCAACCATCAGCTGCGCTCTAGCTCCAAGCCTATGCGTCTCCATGCATTGTTTCTTCTATTAGCGTCAAAATAATGGGGGCTTGACAAATCATAAAGTTCAGGAAATCCCTGGACCACAATGATGAGCTGCTCCTCCATGTTTCTGCTGAGGTTTCAATGTAACGGAAAAACGTGAGGAAGCTGATTGGTTGGTTCATGTCACATGACCTGCGGTGCACTTGCGGCATTCTGAAAAGTTGAGATGTTTTTATCTCGATGCGGCGCGGACGCGCCTGGAAAAAGCGAGCGCGTCGCACCGCATCGCTTCCATTATGCGCGCGCAAGCCGCTCGTCTACATTTGAAATAACGAACTTGAGCGCGCAAAAGACGCTACATGTGAACGGCCCCTAATACACGCACAAATTTTATTTATTCTGACAGCGCTGCATGAGCTGGCTAACCAGGTTTCAAAGTCCAAAGCGTGAGGAAAATCTACATGATGAGAATCATTCATAAATCTGCTAATGTCAGCAAAAGGTCTTCTTGCGGGTTTCCGCCAAAATAAGTCAACATTCATAAATGTTAGTATTGTAATTTTATCGTTGATCTGTAAAATAAAATTAAAAAGTAAGACAAAAATAATGATACAATCATTAGAAAAGCTCTATTAATACATTTATTATAGCATTCCCCTTTGTTCACAAGGCTGCATTTATTTGTACATTAAAACGCATGCCTGATTCAACAAGGGGGTCTTAAAGAAAATTATTTTACTTATTAATTTTAAGTTAAATTGTGCTTTGGTAGGCTATAATGTCTACTGGAATGTTAAAAATGTTCAGTGTAAAGGAAATATTTTTAAATCGTTCTTTTCTTAATAAATTTTTTTTTTCTTTGAAAAGCAAATATTGGCTATTTAATTTATACAATGGTGTAATAAAATGGCAAAATACATGGGGGGGAAAATGCAAATTCTGTATTTGTGTGTGATTTTGTTCGGCTTCAGCTTCGGCTAAGAATTTTCATTTCTGTGCATCCATAGCATCCATCCATCCATAATAAAAAGTGGCTCCAGGGGGTGAATAAATGCCTCCTGTAGCGAATCGATGCAAATTTTGTAAGAAAAATATCCATATTTAAAACATAAGAGGATTTGTAAAAAAAAAAAAAAAAAAAATGTTGGATTTTGATATCACCCCCCCCCCCCCAAAAGCCGTTTGAGAGAATTTTTATTATGGATGAATGCACTTTATTGGACTTGATTTGGACTGATGCAAAGAAACACCTGCCCATGCAATTTTAAAGCTTGGAAATGAGTAAATAATGGGCTAATTTTCATTTTTGGATCAACTAACCCTTTTAAAAGTAATGCATTACAATATTGCGTTACTCCCTAAAACATTAATTAAGTTGCATTACCTTACTTTTGCGTTGCTTTTTAAATCTGTGCCAGAACATCAAAGACTGACACAGAAGAGAAGAAATTGTTGTTGAAAGTTGTTTTTTTTGTTTTCTTTGCATACAAAACATATATCACTGATATATCACCTTACTACCTTTCCGGTCCTTAAATGTGTCAGTTGCGTTGCTGTCTATGCAGGGTCAGAAAGCTCTTGGATTTCATCAAAAATATTGTAATTTGTGCTCTAAAGATGAATGAAGGTCTTAGGAGTTTGGAATGACATAAGGGTGAGTAGTTAATCACAGAATTTTCATTTTTGAGTGAACTATACCTTCAAGGACTGATCTAAGTATGGCTGAATCACAGTTTGCATACTTGTATGTGAAGTCAAATATATATATAAAAAAAACATTTAGCCGTGGATTGGATACTTTACTGATTGAAGTATGTAAGCCAAAAATTGCATCTAGATATTGCATCAGTGAACTATCAAACAAACAAATCCACTTGCATTTTTGATTTTTAATGTGAAAACTATTACGGATAGTATGTCGAATTGAGATTCAGCTCAAGACGCAAGTGATTCACTGGAATCTTTTGTTTTCCTTTAGCTTGTTCCACTGATTTGAACATGTCATGGTTGTCATTAATAGTCAAAGAGCAAAATCATGTTCCATGTTTGGCTGTATCTGTTTGGTTTATCCATGGAGAATGGCCTAGTTTGGAAGAGCTTTGTGTTGTCAGATCATTTGCCCACGACTGCTGTTTTGGAAGCCAGTGAACTCATCAATCGTGATGCGTGACGCAACGGTTAGAGATGTCAGTGTGCTTGCGTACAAAAACCAACAAAAAACCCCAAACGTTCAATACACAAGCTTTTCCGACATAACCTCTTTTCACAAACCCTAACAGCACCTCAAACGTTGTGCCTTTAATGTATCAGTAACCGTGTGGAGAGCTTCGCTGTTTCCTGATGGATAAAAGTGATGGATTTTTAGCTCAGCACGAGCACGAGGGCAGGTCCAGATCAGCGTAAATAGAGGAAATATCCGCACCCAGCCAAGTAATGTCACTCATAAATTTTTGAAATGCGTTGTTCATACAACAAGATGGGTGTAAGTTATGAGCGGCTGTCTGTTTTAAAACCTCTCTCTGTCACCTCGGTTAATAAAATGAATTTAAAATGTATAAATGGTCTCAGCCTTGGAGAAGATTGGCCATTTAGAGTATGCTGAGTTGGAACGGTCTGTTCTGCTGGCTGTTGATGTACAAGTAAGAGCTTTCAATGCACCACTATATATTACCAATAACCAGTACTGTAGGTTTGCAGATATTGCTGTATAAATTAATGTCTGCATATACCATTCTATATTTTTGATAATAGTCTCTAATGCTCAAAATGCAGAAAATATAGTAAAATTGTTAAAACTGCAAAATACTATTATAATTTAAAATTTCTCTTGTAATATATTTGAAAATGTACTTTATTCTTATGATGGCAAGATGAATTTTTTAGCAACCACTCTAGTCATTAGTTTTTTCAGAAATCATTCTATTGTGTGGTTTTAGTGAAAAACACTGAAAACATTTGTGCTGTTTAAAGGGATAGTTCAGCCAAAAATTAGAATTACCCCATGATTTGCTCACCCTCAGAGCAGTGTAGAACACTTATGTTGGATAGATGCGCTTTATATTGCTTCAAAATCTCATACCCCAGTCACTGCCGTTATAAAGCTTGCAAGAGCCAGGACATTTTTAATGTATTTGTTTGAAAGAAGAAAGTCATATACACTTAAGGGTGGCTTGAGGGTGAGTAAATGGGGTAATTTGGGTGAATTATCCCTTTAATATTTTTGTGGAAACTTTTTTTTTGTTCAGAATTCTTTGATTAATAGGTTGTGTGTAATTGGCTAAAATTATGTCTTATTTTTCAATTACAGAAACTTTTTTGTCCCTTTTATAGAGGTGTAAAAAAGCAATTAATCATTCTAGTTTTAAGATATAGTATCTTTAAAATGGTCTTTTAAAAACAAGATTTATAAATATTTAAAAATTGTAAATAATTTCACTGTTTTGTGGAGTGTACAGTCGTGGCCAAAAGTTTTGAGAATTACATTAATATTGGAAATTGGAAAAGTTGCTGCTTAAGATTTTATAATAGCAATTTGCATATACTCCAGAATGTTATGAAGAGTGATCAGATGAATTGCATAGTCCTTCTTTGCCATGAAAATTAACTTAATCCCGAAAAAAAACTTTCCACTGCATTTCATTGCTGTCATTAAAAGACCTGCTGAGATCATTTCAGTAATCGTCTTGTTAACTCAGGTGAGAATGTTGATGAGCACAAGGCTGGAGATCATTATGTCAGGCTGATTGGGTTAGAATGGCAGACTTGACATGTTAAAAGGAGGTTGATGCTTGAAATCATTGTTCTTCCATTGTTAACCATGGTGACCTGCAAAGAAACGCGTGCAGCCATCATTGCGTTGCATAAAAATGGCTTCACAGGCAAGGATATTGTGGCTACTAAGATTGCACCTAAATCAACAATTTATAGGATCATCAAGAACTTCAAGGAAAGAGGTTCAATTCTTGTTAAGAAGGCTTCAGGGCGTCCAAGAAAGTCCAGCAAGCGCCAGGATCTCCTAAAGAGGATTCAGCTGCGGGATCGGAGTGCCACCAGTGCAGAGCTTGCTCAGGAATGGCAGCAGGCAGGTGTGAGCGCATCTGCACGCACAGTGAGGCCAAGACTTTTGGAAGATGGCCTGGTGTCAAGAAGGGCAGCAAAGAAGCCACTTCTCTCCAAAAAAAACCATCAGGGACAGATTGATCTTCTGCAAAAAGTATGGCGAATGGACTGCTGAGGACTGGGGCAAAGTCATATTCTCCGATGAAGCCTCTTTCCGATTGTTTGGGGCATCTGGAAAAAGGCTTGTCCGGAGAAGAAAAGGTGAGCGCTACCATCAGTCCTGTGTCATGCCAACAGTGAAGCATCCTGAGACCATTCATGTGTGGGGTTGCTTCTCATCCAAGGGAGTGGACTCACTCACAATTTTGCCCAAAAACACAGCCATGAATAAAGAATGGTACCAAAACACCCTCCAACAGCAACTTCTTCCAACAATCCAACAACAGTTTGGTGAAGAACAATGCATTTTCCAGCACGATGGAGCACCGTGCCATAAGGCAAAAGTGATAACTAAGTGGCTCTGGGACCAAAACATTGAAATTTTGGGTCCATGGCCTGGAAACTCCCCAGATCTGAATCCCATTGAGAACTTGTGGTCAATCCTCAAGAGGTGGGTGGACAAACAAAAACCCACTAATTCTGACAAACTCCAAGAAGTGATTATGAAAGAATGGGTTGCTATCAGTCAGGATTTGGCCCAGAAGTTGATTGAGAGCATGCCCAGTCAAATTGCAGAGGTCCTGAAAAAGAAGAGCCAACACTGCAAATACTGACTCTTTGCATAAATGTCATGTAATTGTCAATAAAAGCCTTTGAAACGTATGAAGTGCTTGTAATTATATTTCAGTACATCACAGAAACAACTGAAACAAAGATCTAAAAGCAGTTGAGCAGCAAACTTTGTGAAAACTAATATTTGTGTCATTCTCAAAACTTTTGGCCACGACTGTACATGCTTTTTTGTGTTAAAAGTGTGTTAAATTTTGAAAAATTGACAGCTTTTTACAGCAATTACAGAACTTATGAAAAATTCTCATATAATTTTTCATATTCATATTTTTAGTTCTTTTATAATATAATCTATGAAATTTATTTATTTTTTCCCAAAATATATATTTTTTAAGAATAAAGTTTTAATTTCTCTAGACTCTGTTTTAATGCATACTTGAAAAATATTAAACAAAAAGTATGTCTAATTAATTGAAATCATTACACTTGCACAATTTAAGAGCAATTTATTAAAAGTTTAACAAAATTAAATACATTTAAGTTTTTTTTTTCATGCAAGTGCTATGACAAGTCTCATTTAGCTTAACGCCGTACACGAATCAAGGTTTTTTTTTTTCAATTATATAATAAATAAAAAGAAAATAGATAGATAGAATACAATAAAAAGAAAAAACTAGCTAGTGTTAGAAGCCTTAAAATAGAAGAGCAGAAAACAAGCAGTAAGTAAATGAATATAGTATATGAGTATAAGTCTAAAAGTTTTTTTTTTTTTTTTTTTTTGAATAGAATAGAATTAAAATAGAGGGTCAAATAAAGATGGAAGAGGTGTGTTTTTAGCCGATTCTTGAAGATGGCTAAGGACTCAGCTGTTCGGATTGAGTTGGGCAGGTCGTTCCACCAGGAGGGTACATTTAATGTGAAAGTCCGTGAAAGTGATTTTGTGCCTCTTTGGGATGACACATTAATGCGTGGTTCACTTGTGGAACGCAAACTTTTAGAGGGCACATAAGTCTGAAGTAATGAGTTTAGGTAAAGGGGTGCAGAGCCAGTGGTGGTTTTGTAGGCAAACATTAATGCCTTGAATATTATGCAAGCAGCTATTGGCAGCCAGTGCAAATTGATGAAGATAGGTAAGATGTGCGTTCTTTTCGGCACATTAAAAAATGAATCTTGCAGCTGCGTTCTGGATTAACTGTAAAGGTTTGATAGAACTGGCTGGAAGACCTGCTAAAAGAGCATTGCAATAGTCCAACCTGGACAGAACAAGAGCTTGATATATATAGTATTTATGTGTACAATCAAGTAACCACTGTCATCAGTACTACTGTCATTACCATCACACCAAGCTCTTTAAACAAGTAAGTTTTTCCCCAAAAATAATTATTTACCTTTCATTTTTATGTTTAAAATGAATTGAGTGCTAGATATCTTAAAGATTGCATCACTATTGGGGCACTGTTTTAGCGTTCATTTCAGACGACAGCATTTGGTATGGACTTCTGGCTTACATGTGGTCTCTTTACGGGCCTATGCTCAGCTGTGTTGAGTAGATCTGGGCTTGTATTGTAGCTGCAGGGAATCGTTGCAGTTTCACAGTGACTGGGTTGTCAGTGCTCTGTGATGCGTGCTTGTGTACTCATCTCTGTGTTTAGATAACACCGTACCCATCTGTTTGATCTCCCAATCCAGACACGCGCTATATTTAGAGCCTCGTCAGATGTGCTGTTTTAGAGAAATAAGTCTTTTCTAATCAGCCTCCAACCGAGGAGAGGCCTCATTAGCATCAGCTCGTTCTCCCTCTCTCATTCGCGCGCTTTATCTCTACAAGAGCGCCTTTGCACTCTCTCGTTCTTTTCTTTTTCTGTCTCTCTTTATTCTCTCTCTCTCTCTCGCTTTCCTTCTGGCTCTGCCTGATTCTTTATTCCTTCCCCTCTTTCTCTCTCTCTGTATGTCATCTCTCTTTTCTCTTCTTCTTTTCATGTGTGGGAGGGCGCTTGTTGCTCCCCCAAGAGATCTCAGGCTTTGTGTGTGAGTGTAAGTGTGTGTACACGTTACACTGTGTGTTGGGTGTTCAGAGGAAATGGCACATCTGTGTTTCAGGGCACACTCTCATCCACCTTTCCTGCCCCTTTATTTAGACTATGTGCAAATTCTTGTGCTTTCTTATGAAAGTATGAAATGTACGAAATTTGATCACTGATGTGTGCTCTTTATAAATAGTAGAAATACATTCCTGGACATACTGCATCTGGCCTTTTGACTTGTTAAAGGGAACCTTGGGTATTAAGACTTGTATAGCTTAATATAACATAAATGATGCCTCTTGTTGAAATATGTAGTAGAAAACCCATGACACTATTATTTCGAAGACGTGGCGCTGCCTTTTGCTATTTTTACCGCAACACAACTCGGAAGATAAAATACTGACACAATGCCACATTGTGCCGCTTTTGGTTGTAATTTTCAGTCGAAGGGCAAAAAGAGAGAAGAAATGTAAATCTTCACTGCTTTCCTAGCGATGAAAAGAGGAGAAAAGAATGGGAAAATGCATGTGGATTAATAAAACTTTCTAAAGACTTGCGTATTTGTTCTCACCACTTCAGCCCTGATGTCTTTGAGGCTTTTAGTAGACCACAGCTACTGAAAGAGCTAACTAACAGCAGAGACAAGAAACGCTAGCAGTGTTAATATCGTTTAATGAAAAAAATTCGTCCACAACATTTTTTCACAGACAAAAATGAGACTATAAAGAAACCAAAACTTGTTTTGAATGATAAAAACTGACGGATATCTACTTCAACAAATTGAAACGAGAGGAAATTGTTAGGGAGGGAGGATTTGGGAAGAGATTCATTCAGAAAGAATCTGCTGCGTGTTTAGGAGGTTAGATGTGTAACTATGAACTGAATCATAGACTATTAATCTATCCGGCGGGACATAAATGTCTAAAATGTCAATATCTGGGAGTAAGGGAAGAGCAGACATGGATAAATTTGACAACGCAAAACAGATTTCAATTCGGTCTGGTTTTATAAGTGCAGAGACCGAAGCAATGCCTCTCACACTAAGCAAAAGTATCCTTTCGCATCTCATGAATGGACAAATACACACAAAAAGTTTGTTTAATTGACCGTTTTGACGAGTATTCATGTAATCACACTCAGTTACGTCTTAGGTGAACGTAATATCGGACATGTGTTAGTGCATTGCATCCGTACATTCAGTTTTAAAGGGACAGCAGCCTAAATTAGGTGCTGTTGTCTGTGTAATTGATGTTAATCAAGCAACAAAAGAAAGACAGAAAATCACTCCTTGCTCTTGACTGAATCACTTTAGTAGCCCTAATAAAGGTTTATCTAAATGTATATAGAGACATAAATATTTCTGCTTGAATGAATGAAGAATGTGGTAAATAATTTGTCATAAACAATGCATATTCATCCTATTTAACCATTGCCATTTCATTGAAAAAGACCATGTTCTTGTTTCTTTATGAGAAGTGGTTTCATTTAATTTAGTATAAAGGCATGTTAAGTGTCACAAAAGTTAAATCTGTCTGTCATGATAAAACCTTCTTGTCAAACCTATACAATGAGTAATTTTAAAGAAATGTTTAAATGCATTACACTGTAACTAAACCAATTAGATTTTAGCCGACTAAATCTGCTGTAGATATGATATATTTACTTGACTAAAACAATTCGGATGACTAAAATCTGAATGGCATTTTAGTCAAAAGACTAAGACTAAATTAAAATTTGACACTGAACGCTAGATGCCAACATCTGGTAGGATGTAAACTTGATGCCGCTTGTCATGATGCCGCAGCCGCTGAAGGAGTTTTCACTCGATATCCAGGGCCATTTAGACTCCTTGTGGGGAAAAATCGATGGTACGGCACTTGGTTTATACTTACACTTATATCCATCACCACCTGTAAGCTCCTACAGTAGCTGTGGTCATAACAGTATTTTATTTTCCGAGTTGGGTTGCGGTAAAAATAGGGACAGGTAGCACCAGTAGATCACAGAGTGCAACCATTTGACATCATTGAAATAATGGCACCCCCCATAGTCAATAATATGTTTTAAATGATTTTTTTAAATAACGTAAATCTTTCATTGTTTTTTTTACTACTACTCATTTTAGTAAGAGACATCATTGATGTTATATTAAGCCATACAAGTCCCTGCAAACAAGTACAGTTTAATCACAATTAAAACTTTCTAGCTACCAACAACATTTTCTGTGGTTCCCCTTGCAGAATTTTCCCTCTTGGACACCAAAAGTTAGCTGTGTTAGCTGGATTGGATCTTCTAGATAATAAAAATCACTTCTTTCATTCTTACATGCATCTTTTAATGTTGTATGGCTGCATGTGTGCATTTGCTTTCTCATATAGCTTTTGCTGGCCTCTGATCTAGGTGTATGTCCTGTTTTTTGACTTGTTTAATTTTTTATTATGTATTCATGATTGAATATCAGACTTTTTTCCTGTCCTTTTTCTGTGTTTGTAGATGGAATGGGTCGAGTTCTGGCTCAGGACGTCTATGCCAAAGACAACCTGCCTCCTTTCCCTGCATCAGTTAAAGATGGCTACGCTGTTCGAGGTGAATACCCATTACTGCAAAATTTTACCACTTTTCCACCAAAATGGTGCAGTGTTCTTGCTGAAACCATGCTCATAAACATTAATTTACACATTACAGTTTTTGTTTACAAGTCTTACGGCTAGTTCACACTGCCCCAACAAATGCCAGCGAACATAAACATTTAGAGAACGCATAATATCAAGCATAATTTAATTTTAATAATTGCATTCCTGTGATGGCAGAGCTTTTCAGCAGCCAATACTTCAGTCTTCAGTGTCACATGTATCAGTCTAATATGCAGATTTGCTGTTCAAGACACATTTCTTATTATAAATGTTGAAAACAGTTGTGCTACTTAATATTTTTGCACAAACCATGAAACTCATTACCAGTATTGTAAATGCTTTAATGCCACTTTTAATCAATTTAATGTGACATTGATGAATAAATTTTTTTTTTTTTTTTTTTTTTTTTTAAATTGGTTTTACGCTAAGACTGGGCGTAATGTAAGATATACAATTATATAATTGTAATTATATAGTGAAATTTAATTATTCCAAAAATATAGCACTTCAGTACCATGGTAAAAATGTAATATGGTTTCTATGTAGTTGTATGAAAAACACTTTACTTTTAGTATAAATTTTACTTTAGTATAATTTTCACTTTACTTTTAGTGACCCTGTACCACTAAATCACTAAGTCTTAAATAGTATAGGTATGGGTCAAAATTATTCATTTTTCTTTTATGCTATATCATTAGGATATTAAGTAAAGATCGTGTTCTATTAAGATATTTTGTAAATTTCCTAACGTAAATAAATTCAAACATAATTTTTGATTAGTAATATGCATTGCTAAAAACTTAATTTGGACAACTTTAAAGGCGATTTATCTATATTTGGATTTTTTTGCACCCTCAGATTTCTGATTTTTAAATAGTTCATTCCACCTTTGCCGCATAAACATTATATTGAACATTTATCAGACTTATGCAATTTTTTTATCGAGGAAATTTATATTGCTGGATAATTAATGCTATTGATTTATCGCCAAGCCCTATTTTACGCTTAACAAGATATAAAAGCCTTATTTTTTAATTTTGACTATTATGATCTTATTTACCAAACCTTTAAACCTAAAAATGACTGTACAAGTTACTCTTTTACTGTTTTTCAGCTGCTGATGGTCCTGGTGATCGCTTCATCATTGGAGAGTCTCAGGCTGGGGAGCAGGTGAGTTAAAATAACAAAAGCTAGTTAGTTAACCTAGTCTTCTTACACTATTGTGCCTTCAAAACCTGGCATCTCCCTCACACATACACGGGAAATGCCTGCTTTTGCACTGCCTTGTGTCTGCAGGAGGCTTGTGTGCTCAGATGGCAAGACAACTCAGACTCAGTGAGTGTGTTTAATGTGTGCATTACACACACACACACACACACACACACACACACAGAGAGAGAGAGAGAGAAAGAAAGACGGGGAGATCCCCGTAGGCTGTGTGCAGCAGAGTGCAGGCCAGCACTCCAGTGCTCATGGCTGACGTCCATACAGTGCTCTGTCTGGAGTGTGTGTTTGCATTCGAGTCTTGGGTCATTCTGTTATACTGTTGTTTTCTCAGCTAATGGCTTACGACTCTGGATATGTATGTCATTTTGCATGAAAAATAACAATTTGACCAAGTATTAGAAGGATGCAACATCAGGGTGTGTTCACACTTGTAGTTTGGTTCGTTTGGTTCATTTGGTCTGCACCAAAACACAAAATGATACATTTAGTCCTGATCCACTTAGCTTTCACAATGGTATTTTTGATAGCAATTAAGTCAAGTTGAATGATGTATATTTTGTGACCGAACTCACTCTGGGTGTATGACATCAAAGTAACCATTCACTGATTGGTCTGCTGATTGCCGCTTTAAGTCGAATACACACATTGACGTCTGTTGGACTAAGCACGCTCGTTGCGTGCAAATGATTTTTTTCACCACCTGCAAACTCACAAAGAGCTCATAAAAGGCACTTTACCTTTTCATTGCTCCACGTTTGCCCTCTGCTCATTTTGTTTTGGATACACCGCTTGTTCCCTTCAAGAAATCATGTCGCATAGCTTTGCATCTTGTCATTACTTCCTGTTTTTGTTTAGTTTAGAAGTATTTGGTCTCTGTATTTTATTCCAACCACACCAGAGTTTGTTTGGAAGCGGACCGAGACCCATATTTTTGACGGTCTCGCTCCGCTTGTTTGGTGCACACCAGGAATCGGATGGCAGAGTTCACACTTACTCAAATGAACCACACTAACAGAGCAACCGCACCAGAGTTTGTTGGGAAGCGGACCCGAGACCCATCTTTTTGATGGTCTCGATCCACTTGTTTGGTGCACACCTGGTTTCGGATGGCAGCGTTTACACTTACTCAACTGAACCGCACTAACAGAGCAACCGCACCAGAGTTTGTTGGGAAGTGAACCGAGACCCATCTTTTTGACCGTCTCGGTCCCCATCAAAAAGATGGGTCTCGGTCCACTTGTTTGGTACACACCAGGTTTTCGGATGGCAGCGTTTACACTTACTCAAATGAACCACACTAACTGAGCAACTGCACCAGAGTTCGTTTGGAAGCGGTCCAAGACCCATCTTTTTGACCGTCTCGGTCTGCTTGTTTGGTGCACACCAGGATTCCGATGGCAGAGTTCACACTTACTCAAATGAACCACACTAACAGAGCAAACGCACCAGAGTTCGTTGGGAAGCGGACCGAGACCCATCTTTTTGACCGTCTCGGTCCGCTTGTTTGGTGCACACTAGGGTTTGGATGGCAGCGTTCACACTTACTCAGATGAACCGCACTAACAGAGCAACCGCACCAGAGTTCGTTTGGAAGTGGACCGAGACCCATCTTTTTGACCGTCTCGGTCCGCTTGTTTGGTGCACACCAGGTTTCAGATGGCAGCGATTACATTTACTCAATTGAACCACACTAACTGAGCAACCACACCAGAGTTCGTTTGGAAGCGGTCCAAGACCTATCTTTTTGACCGTCTCGGTCCGCTTGTTTGGTGCACAATTGGTTTCGAATGGAAGCATTTACACTTACTCAATTGAACCAAACTAACAGAGCAACCGCACCAGAGTTCGTTGGGAAGCGGTCCAAGACCCATCTTTTTGACCGTCTCGGTCTGCTTGTTTGGTGCACACCAGGATTCCGATGGCAGAGTTCACACTTACTCAAATGAACCACACTAACAGAGCAAACGCACCAGAGTTCGTTGGGAAGCGGACCGAGACCCATCTTTTTGACCGTCTCGGTCCGCTTGTTTGGTGCACACTAGGGTTTGGATGGCAGCGTTCATACTTACTCAGATGAACCGCACTAACAGAGCAACCGCACCAGAGTTCGTTTGGAAGTGGACCGAGACCCATCTTTTTGACCGTCTCGGTCCGCTTGTTTGGTGCACACCAGGATTCCGATGGCAGAGTTCACACTTACTCAAATGAACCACACTAACAGAGCAACCGCACCCGAGTTTGTTTGGAAGCAGACCGAGACCCATCTTTTTGACGGTATCGTTCTGCTTGTTTGGTGCACACCAATGTTCGGATGGCAGCGTTTACACTTACTCAAATGAACCACACTAACAGAGCAGTCGCACCAGAATTTGTTTTAATCGAACCAAACATGTGTGAACACACCCTCAGTGTAGTTTTGCTTCCACACCACACATGTACAAATATATGTTTTCTGATACAGTGGCTAAAGGTCTTTTTCTGTCTGTAGCCCACTCTTACAGTTATGCCAGGCCAAGTGATGAGGGTGACGACAGGTGCTCCTATCCCATGTGGTGCAGACGCTGTAGTGCAAGTAGAAGACACAGAATTGCTACGAGAGTCTGAAGACGTAAGTGTATTACATTCTCAACCACAAACTATTTTCAACCATTTTAATTAATATAATTTTTAATTAAATGAGAAAAAACGCTCAGATTTCTAATAAATAACTTTAACCAACTTTAATTAAGTTATTTCCCTAAAAGAACAAAGTATGTTTATATTAAATAATGTCTACCTTTGAGGATCCCAGTTTTGTTAGTTTAAGCTAGCTTCTGGGGACAATTTTCATGTTTTGTCTCAAAGGTGAAACATGCATAGTTCAAAGTATAAGACAATTGAAGAGAAAAACAACCAAGTATGTTTAAAATATAGAAAACAACATAAGGAATTTATGAATGCGTAATTACAATAAATTCTACAGCAGTGTTTTTAAGGAAGTTGCAGTAGTATGTTTTGTATTATCTTAATTTAGTATAGATTCAACACACCACACACACTTCTAAACAGCATCTAGCAACTTCTCATATAAATTAACGTCCAATATCATTCATGAGTGTACAGGTTGTGTGTTTGTTTCAGTTTGGTTGGTTGGTTATGAATTATAGGGTACAGAGGAGCTGGAGGTGAGGATCCTGGTTCAGGCTCGTCCAGGACAGGATATCAGGTGAGTGGGATTGAAGTTTACTTTCTCAAAAAAAAAATCTCAAAATCATTGTTGGAAAGGGTTCAAATACACACAAATGCTGGAAAACTCAAGAATTTTTGGGACCTGTAGGATTTTTCTGAAGAACAGCAAGCAGTTTAACTGTTCAGGACAAACAAGAGACTCTACTACCACTAAACTAAAAATAAACAGCTGTGGATCATTCAGGTAACAACACAGTATTTAGAATCACAGAGATGTAAACTTTTTTTGATAAATTCAACAATTTCTCTTGTGGACTATATGTACACATCTTCTATGTGAAATACCTTATTCAGGTCAATACTAAATAAACAATAACATGCATTTTGTACGATCTGTCTTATTTTGGTAAAATAATTAACATTTTGCAGATTCTGAAAGGAGGATGTAAACTTTTGACCTCAACTGTATGTATTGGCAGTAGCAAGTTCCTGTACTTGCTTTGCAGCAGCAATAATCTACAACAACAGCAATAACCAACAGCAGCGGCAGCGTAACAGATCTATTCCACCATGACCAAATACATTAACACTATCATATCCATTACCATGCTAAAATCTTTCAAGAGTTGTCATGATAGAACTGGTGTTATAAAAACCAATGTTAATCGTTTCTTTTTTTTCTGTCACACACAGGCCTATAGGACATGATATCAAGCGTGGAGAGTGTGTGCTGGCCAAGGGCACTCACATGGGTCCATCTGAGATTGGCCTCCTGGCCACAGTAGGAGTCACAGAAGTGGAGGTGCAGAAATTCCCAGTTGTAGCAGTCATGTCCACTGGCAACGAGGTAGGACTTGTGCGTCACTTTGTTACTTACTTTTGCCCATGGTAATTTAAAATGTGTTTTAATGTGTTTACGTACGCTTATGCATGCAGTTGTTAAACCCTGAGGATGACCTTCACCCAGGCAAGATCAGGGACAGTAACCGATCCACACTGTTGGCCACCATTCAGGAACACGGCTATCCCACCATCAACCTCGGCATCGTCGGAGACAAGTCAGCATCCCCTCCTTACCACACACACATACACACAGTCAGCTCTGCACATGTCTAAATCTTTCCAAACTCAGCACTCCTCAGAAACTCCAGCTCATATATTAGAATCGATACAGGATCATACATCTCAGCAGAATTTACTGAAAGACAGCAGTTCTTGCAGTGCTCTGAAGTATTTTCCATTTATTTATATGTGCATACATATACTGTAGGGATGTAAATTATGTATAAAACATGTATAAGAAGCAAATACAAATAGGTTAACAATGATAAGTCAGTGATAAGTAATTAAAAACAAAATAATTGTGCATTGTTTCCTTTTCTGCATTCATCTAAATGAACTTTAATGTTTTCTTGAAGTCAGTAGTGCTTTTTTGTGCTGTCCTCATTTTGTGGATTTGAAATATTAAATAAAGTATTTAATACATTTAGTTTAAATATAAAATATAACAATATATTGTGTATTTTAAAATATTTGTATATGATTTCATGATTAATGAATTAATAAATTGCTCAAATGTGACATTGGACCACAAAAACAGTCATTAGGTTAATGTTTTTTTAAATTGAGATTTATACATCATCTGAACAAATAAGCTTTCCATTGATGTACAATATTTGGCTAAGATACAACTATTTGAAAATCTGTAATCTGAGGGTGCAAAAAAATCTAAATATTGAGAAAATCGCCTTCAAAGCTGTTCAAATACAGTTCTTAGCAATGCATATTATTACTTATCAAAGATTAAGTTTTGATATATTTATGGTAGAAAATTTACAAAATATCTTTATGGAACATGATTTTTACTTAATATGCTAATGATTTTTGGCATTAAAGAAAAATCAATCATTTTGATCCATACAATGTATTGTTGGCTATTGCTACAAATATACCCCTGCTACTTAGAACTGGTTTTGTGGTCCAGGGTTACAAATATTATTATTAATTTCTGTGGAAACTGTGACGTTGTACTTTTTTTTCCCTCAGGATAAATAGGTTTAAAAGAGCATTTATTTGAAATAGTTAGCTTTTCTAAAACTTTAAATCAATTGAATGCATCTTTGAAAAATATTAAATTCAAGTTCTTGCTTACGTGTAATATAAGCAAACATTTTACACTTTTAACTTCACTAATCTGCCAGTAATTGATTTGGCAAAGAAAAAATTGTCAGTCATTTGTCATAATCATGTTTTCTATCTCCCCCCTGCAGCCCAGACGACCTGCTGAACGCCCTGAACGAGGGCATTAGTCGTGCTGACGTCATCATCACCTCTGGGGGCGTGTCCATGGGTGAGAAGGTCAGTTGATTGGAGTTGCCTGGCTAATGAAAGGTCACATGCTTGAAATGTCCAAGCTTCCCAATACAGCAATGTGGCCTCACAGATCAATCTGTTTCATGTCAAGGAGAAAATTCCATTGGTTTACCCAGAGGCCATAAGATCTCAGAGCAAATGTTTGCCGCAGGCCACCATATGTTTTACTGCCATCTAGTGCTTCTTCTTGTTTCTTGTCACAAAGCAGGATTTGTTAATCTGACCTTTTATTTTGGGTCTTTGCCCAGGCAGCAGTGCACTGACCGCCTCTTGCTCTTGATTTTCCGCCCTATTAATTAAAGCTCTTTAATTACCCAATGTTTCACTTCAACAGGTGCGGATAGATGTGTTGTCCTACATGACTCTCTCCTTTTTTTTTCAGGACTACCTGAAGCAAGTGCTGGATATAGATCTCCATGCCCAGATCCACTTTGGCCGGGTGTTTATGAAGCCAGGGTGAGTGAGAGAAGCAGAATTAGTCATGCAGAGCCAAACTACAAAAAAAGTCTGGATGGGGCAGCATGTGGTTGTTGGATTGAGGATAAGTTGTTTCTTGTAAACTGCCTTAAAACTCTTTAAGGATTTAATACCATGGCCTAAAAAATGTTGGCAGCACCAAAATATTGATAAGAACCAGTGTACCCTGACTCCCAAAAGTTGCAAAGTACTACACCAATCATTTCACTTCAGCTTTTGCCTTTTTTGCGTGCAGTGTGGTTTATGAATATAGGCATCTGATTCAACTAAGACAAAGCAATATTATTGTGTTTCTGTTAGGGCTGTTAAATGATTAATTGCGATTAATCACATCTAAAATAAAAGTTTATGTTTACATACTAGATGTGTGTGTACTGTGTATATTTATTATGTATATCTAAATACACACACATACATGTACAGTCAAGCCCGAAATTATTCATACCCCTGACAAATTCTTACTTAAAGTTACTTTTATTCAACCAGCAGGTTTTTTGTTTTATCAGAAATGACACAGACATCTCCCAGAAGATAATAAGATGATGTACAAGAGGCATCATTGTGGAAAAAATTATTACTCATCTTTTATTTACATTTGAACAAAAAGTGGCATGTCCAAAATTATTCATACTCTTCTCTATAATCAATAGAAAAGCCTTTATTGGCTATTACAGCAATCAAACGCTTCCTATAATTGCTGACCAGCTTTTTGCATGTCTCCACTGGTATTTTTGCCCATTCATCTTTAGCGATGAGCTCCAACTCTTTCAGGTTGAAGGGTCTCCTTGCCATCATCCTGATCTTTAGCTCCCTCCACAGATTCTCAATTGGATTTAAGTCAGGACTCTGGCTGGGCCACTGCAAAACGTTAATGTTTTTGTCTGCTAACCATTTCTTCAACACTTTTGCTGTGTGTTTTGTGTCGTTGTCGTGCTGAAATGTCCACTGGTGCCCATGGCCAAGTTTCTCTGCAGACTGCCTGATGTTGTTGTTGAGAATTTTGATGTATTGCTCCTTATTCATGGTGCCATTTACTGTGATTAGGTTTCCTGGTCCACCAGCTGAAAAACACCCCCAAAACATTAGGTTCCCACCACCATGTTTGACAGTGGGGATGGTGTTCTTAGGGTTGAAAGCTTCTCCTTTTTTTACACCAAATGAAGGCTACATCATTGTGGCCAAACAATTCAATTTTTGCTTTATCTGCCCTGGTGAAAAAAACAGCTAAAACCAGCCTAGGCTGGTTGGCTGGTTTTAGCTGGTCAACCAGCCTGGTTTTAGCTGGTCATAGCTGGAAGGCAGGCTGGTTTTAGAGGGGTTTTGGCCACTTTTGGTCAGGCTGGGAAACCACCAGCTAAAACCAGCCTGACCAGCCTGGCTAGGCTGGGAGACCAGCTTAAACCAGCTACTTCCAGCTTAAACCAGCTAAGACCAGCCAACCAGCCTAGGCTGGTATTAGCTGTTTTTTTCAGCAGGGTGACCATAAAACAGAAGACTAGAAGTCTTCTTCTTTGTCCAGATGAGCATTTGCAAAGGCCAAGCGGGCTTTTGTGTACCTTATCTGGAGAAGTGGTGTCCTCCTTGGTCTGCGTTCGTGGAATCCAGTGGTGTGCAGTGTCCGTTGGACTGTCTGCCTTGAGATGTTGCCACCAGCAGAGCCCAGATTCATCAGGATGGCCTTGGTGGTGATCCTTGGATTCTTTTTTACCTCTCTCGCTATCCTCCTGGCCAGCACAGGTGTCACTTTTGGTTTCTGACCACGTCCTCTGAGATTTTTCACAGTACTTTTTAATAATACTTTGCACTGTAGCCACTGGAACTTCAAAACATTTAGATATGGTCTTATAGCCCTTTCCTGACTTGTGAGAAGCCACAATGCGCAGCCGCAGGTCCTCAGTGAGCTCCTTTGTGTTAGCCATGACTGTCCTCAAACCAACAGCAGAGAGCTTCTGTTTTTCACCTGTTGAGTTGATTAAAACAGCTGTTCCCAATGAATCAGGGAAATTAGGATGCTTTAGAACAGCTTGGACTATTTGGAATGGTATAGAACTTTGGATTTTCCCATACACTGTGACAGTTTGCAAAGGGTATGAATAATTTTGGACATGCCACTTTTCGTTTAAATGTAAATAAAAGCTGAAAAATATATTTTCCACAATGATGCCTCTTGTACATTGTCTTATTATCTTTTGGGAGAAGGCCGTGTCATTTCCGGTCAAAAAAACCTTGCTGGTTGAATAAAAGTAACTTTAAGTTAGAATTTTCCAGGGGTACAATATATGTTTATATATTTATACTTGTATATAATTTAGGACCAGCTTAAACCAGCTCAAAACAGCAGCCATAGGGTTTTTGCAATAGGGTTGTTCCTGGGACGTTGAATATTGATGCTTTATTCTTTTTCTATTTCAGTTTGCCTACTACGTTTGCCACCTTAGACATCGATGGTGCCAGAAAGCTGATCTTCGCCCTTCCAGGTATATTCTGCTGTGTATTTGACATGTTAAGTGTGTATGTAAACGAATGGAGAAGTTTTGATAGAAAGAGTTACTCTGAGTTGGAACTGTTTAGAATGTACACAAATGAAAACACATACATACACAAATCCAGGTGACTTGAGTTTCCTCTTTCTTCCACGTACTGTATGTACTGTAACTTCTCTTATTCGAACTATTTTCTATAAACCTATCTCACTACATCTAGATAGTACCATCTCCAAACGAAATGGTCCCTTCTCCATAAAACTTAATCAGTCCACGGTTGCCCACCTGTGTACCTTTCTGCAAACCTGCATCTCCCCTGCTTGCCCACCGGTCCGATTAGCTTTCCTAGGCTTGCCCCCACCCCAAGCCAACTGTACTCCCACCTTGTGCCTTCAGAAACCAGGTGGTCGAGGCAGTGGTGACAGTGGCGATTTCTATATTCCCCTTCAAAGGTAATTTCACCTACAGAGACACAGGGGCGACTCTTCTGGAGGCTGTGCCCCTGAGTGACAGCGAGGCCAGCAGACTGCCTGTGCCTCCTCCCCCACGAGGAAGTAGGTGCTCTTAATTCAGGAAATAAGCCCTGTCTTCAGCCCGAGCTCAGAAAACGGAAATGGACTTGAAATTTTGACACAAAACCCTAATTAACTGGTTTTCGAAACCAGAACAGGATATAGCATGAAATCTCTTTATAGTGCACTTGGGCTCATTTGGGACCAGAATGTTAATTATTCCAGACATTGCAAGATGAAAACATGAAAAAGCCTTGTCTAATCTGTAGTAACAAACCACAAATGAAACGTAGGAATAATATTTTTGTTCTGATTTTCCAATGTGATGCTTTCTGTTCTGTTTTCTGAGAGAAGCTTTGTGTTTTTGCCTCTTTTTTTTGCGTCCATGGCGCTCCTTGTAGCTTTAGATCTGTTGCAGCCTCCCAAAGCCCTTCCGTTTGTGTACCGTGATGTGGCTTAGTGTCTTGAAACTGCTGTTTGTCTGAAATAGTCCCGTCCTCCTTTTGCTTTCAATGTCCTTCTTCCCTTCCTGTTGATTTAATGGAGGGCACCTCTGCACTTAATACACTGGTTTCAGTAGTATAGTACACATTTGTCTTAATCAGAGAGTCTTGGGTTGTTTTTACACTTTATTTGATTTGCTTTGGTTGAATCAGAGTTCAATTCCATTCCTAGTATTATTATGCTTTAAAATGTACATGGACACAAATGTACATTTGCATCATCAGTGTGAGTGCAGCTTTCACACCAACCAGACAAACTGAACTCTGTTGTCAAATAGACTCAGTTCAGACCCAGAAATGAAAGATTTGTCACCATTTGATCACCCATGTGTTGCTACAATCCTTGTGTGACTGTCTTTTTTCCATATAACACAAAAGAAAAAACTGAGCAAAATGTTAATGCTGCTATTTTTAATTTATTGATAAAAGGTATACAGAAAAAAAAACCAAGTAGCTTAATTCAACAAGGACACATTAAATTGATCAAAAGTGGCCATAAACACATGGTGTTTATAATGCAAAACATAATTATAATGTTGCAAAATATTTCTATTTCAAATCATTTTGAAATAGAAAGAATTCATAAATGTAGAAATGAATGGGGTTTAGGGGAGACACTGCAGGCAATAACACCGGCTTTTTGGTTTTTCATAAAGTGTTTTTTCAGACTAGTGGAAAGAAAACACCCAAAGACACTGTTAAGTGTTTCTATTATAGCACTTTATCTATTTGTGTCAATAGATTTCAAGTGCAATACATATTTTTAAAGGCTGTTTTCTCAAAATGAGCCATAAATTCCCCCTTCAGTAGCACTACACACACCAAACTTTACATTTTTATTTTTGTCTATATCCTGAAGGTTTTTACAGAGGGATTTGTTCATATATAATTTGCTTGATTTTATACATTTTATTCCCCAGAAAACTGTAAAAAATCTTTTCTAAAGTATTTTCTGAATTATGGAGTGACAAAATTAGACCCAAAATTCCTTCTGTAAAAACTCTTAATATGTCAAAAAAAAATGTAAACAAGAATTTTGAAACTGACTTCATCCAGTGTTTAGATTTTTGTACTAGAAATGTATGCAAATTAGCACACGTTTCATTAAACAATGCATATTTAAACCTAACATTTAAGAAAACTTGTAATACAAAAAATGTTTGCAATTAACAATATAATCAATCAACTGAGTAAGTAAGGCGATAACTATTAGTTATTGTTTTACCCTATTCACCTGCAGTGTCTCGCCTTAAGATTGTGGAAGATTTTCAGCAAGATGTCATTTGCCATCACAAAGCTATTGCTTGATTTCAGGCATTTTTTGTAGTATTTTATGGTGTTTTGTTGATTTTGGAGCTTGATAGCCACTGATTACTGTGAACTTGAAATGTATGTAAAAGAGCAGCATGAACATTTTGCTAAATGTCTTTTTTTGTGTTCTCTGAAACATAAGTTTGGAACAACATGAGGATGATCGAATGACAGAATTCGCATTTTGGAAGTGAACTGTTGCTTTAAAGACATCAGGAAACAAGCTGAATTCCTATCTACTACAGATGATCCACATTTCAGAGAGATTCTGCCCCTGCCTCCACCCCTGACCCCAAACCGTAAGCCATAGTCTTCACCTCAACAGTCATGTCTCCTTTCTCTCTCAGGTAACCCAGTGTCAGCTGTTGTAACCTGTAACCTCTTTGTCATCCCTGCATTAAGAAAGATGCAGGGGATTCTGGACCCACGGCCCACCATCATCAAAGCCAGGGTGAGTATGGCCTGTGGTATATATTAACATGTTTTTACTATGTTATTAATGTTTCTATGTGAATTTTGTATTTTAAAAACCTTTCCAAAGCATTACATTTCATAAGAACTTGTCATTGCTTGTTCATTTGAACTGAAGAAATCAGCACCTGCTCTGAGACGTAATAGTGATTGTCAAATTGTGAACAAGCTGATTTTTTCAGCGAACCTATTGAATCAGATTGCATATTGCAATTCATTCACAAATTGGACTGATCTGATAGCAGCTGTTCTCGAGTCAATGACTCACTGATTCAATGATTCAGTCAGAGTGAGTCTTCATTTCTAACTTAAAATGAGCCAAGAACTAAGATATCCTTTGAGCTTGAGTGTGCGCGCAACTGATTAACTGATTTAACCCCTATGCATCTTCCTTGTTCCTGTAGTGTTTGCCTAGCGTTCTTCTCAAAATGATAACACACTTTGTCCTGTTATGTCAGTTTTTATATGGTACACTACCAGTCAAAAAGTTTTTAAACGGTAAGATGGTTAATGTTTTTTAAAGAAGTCTCTTCTGCTCACCATTCCTGCATTTATTTGATTCAAAGTAAAGCATATTATATATTTTTACTAGTTTTATATTTTATAAAATATATATATATATAAATGTAATTAATTCATGATTAAAGCTAAATTTTCAGCATCATTACTCAAGTCTTCAGTGCCACATAATCAGAAATCATTCTAATAAGCTGATTTTCTGTTAAAATTTTTTTAATCAATATTTAAAATAGTTGAGTACATTTTTTTTTTCAGGATTCTTTGATAAATAGCAAGATTCAAAGATCAGCATGTATCGCAAATAAACGGCTTTTGTAGCATTATACACTATACTCACTATTTTTTTTGGAATTTTTTTTAATTAATATTTTTTATTTAGCAAGGATGCTTTAAATTGATCAAAAGTGTATATGAAAGGTATACAGAAAAAATAACTAGTAGCTTAATTCAACAAGGACACAATAAATTGATCAAAAGTGGCCATTAACACATATATAATGTTGCAAAAGATAATAATTTTGAAATAGAAAGAATTCATAAATGTAAACGTTTTGCAGCACAAATATTTTCAACACTGATAATAAGAAATTATGCATGATTTTTTTTTTTCAGGATTCTTTGATAAATAGCAAGATTTAAAGATCAGCATATATCGCAAATAAAAAGCCTTTGTAGCATTATACACCATACACGCACTTGTAATGTTACAAAAGATTTCTAGATAAATGCTTTTCTTTTGAACTCTCTGTTTATCAAAGCCACCTTAAAAAATTCTACTCTGCTGTTTTCAACATAATAATAATACATGTTTTTTTGAGCAGCAAATCAGAACATTAGAATGATTTCTGAAGTATCATGTGGCTGGAGTAATTAATTACATTTTAAAATATATTCAAATATTGAATATTGAATTGAATATGTTATTTTGAATAGTAAAAATATTTCAAAATTTTACTGTTTTTGCTGTACTTTGGATCAAATAAATGCAGGCTTGGTGAGCAGAAGATGCCTTTAAAAACATCGAAAATCTTACTGTTCAAAAACTTTTGACTGGTAGTGTATGTTTATACTATTTTGTCAACACACATGTAGTTTTTCCTTTTTTTTTAACATTATATGTTGTATTTTATTTTTACTTGTTTGCACATTTGAATTCAGTGTCCTGTTTGATGCTTTATGACAAGTTTTGGTAATGAAATATAAAGGATATAGGGTGGAGTAGATCAAATTGCAAAATAAACCTTTATTGATCAGTTTAATTCTAATGTTTTATTAGGGTATCTGCACTTTAAGTCCAGTGTACTTCATCCACCACTGTATACCTGTGACTTGCATTGTGTTTCTTGCTTAGATGTCGTCAATATGTGTCCTTTTCTTGCCAGTTGTCTTGTGATGTAAAGTTGGATCCACGTCCAGAATATCATCGCTGTATACTGACATGGCACCACCAGGAACCACTTCCCTGGGCACAGAGCACAGGTATACATAATTAGTTATGTATATCAGTAACATTTTTAATGCTTTTTAAAGGAGACTTTTCTGCTCATCAATGCTGTGTTTATTTGATTAAAAATACAGAAGAAAAACTGTAATATTGTGAAACGTTAATGCAATTTAAAATAGCGGTTTTCTATTTTAATATACTTTAAATATACTGTGATGTAAAGCTACATTTTCAGCATCATTGCTCCAGTCTTCAGTGTCACATGATACTTCAGAAATCATTCTAATATACTGATTTGTTACTTTTATTATCAATGTTGGAAACAGTTGTGCTGCTTAATATTTTTTTGGAACCTGTGATACTTTTTTCAGAATTCTTTGATGAATAAAAAGTTAAAAAGAACAGCATTTATTCAAAATAAAAATCTTTTCTAACAATATAAGTTTTTACTATCACTTTTTTTTAATCAATTTAACACATCCTTACTTAATAAAAGTATTAAATTATTTCAAAGAGAGAAAGAAATAAAACAGTTACTGATTTATTATGTTGGAAACAGTCATGCTGCTTAATATATATATATATATATATATTAGTGGTGGGCCGTTATCGGCGTTAACGTGCTGCGTTAACGTGAAACTCTTATCGTGCGATAAAAAAAATATCGCCGTTAATCTATTCTCAAATTTGGGTTGGGAGCTGGGTCTAAACTACGCAAGCTATGGTGACTTTCACCTTGATAGTTTAACGCGGATGTATACCAAGAATATGGTCGCGCGTTTAAGTCTCCTCCGCCAAAACACAGACGGGATCGCGTCGTCCTCCATTCATGAAAACAGAATCTACTATAGCGAAATGCCACGTAAATTCGTCGTTTTTTGGATTCATAAATCAAATGTTGGTCAGTCACTTAATTCAAATCGCGATATGGACTAGTGTATGTGAAAACTGAAATGCAAAAAGACCGTTTTAATATGAATCCGATATGTTCCGTTTGCCTAGCTGTATGTATGCATTGCGGAGACGAGCTTTTACTACACGCTTACTGAAACACACGTGACGCTCCCGGTAATTTTTTGGCATTTTCATCTCACATGAACAGATAAACTCAATCTCCCAAACTGCTGTGCGTGTCACTTTTACCGTTTCATTTGAGAAAACTAGCATCATATCATACTGTATGACACAGAAACTTCACGGCAACCTGTCAAAATAAAAGTACGGTGTAACATGTAATGGGTTGGGTAGGTGTTGACGTTAAAAAAACACAATCTAATAGGTAGAAAAAATAATTTCATTGTTAGTTAGTTAGTAAACACAAGTACATCTAATTGAACATAATTTATTTTCATCAACAAATTATCATAGAACAGCTTTATGAGCTTTATGATCCAGACTTTAAGTCATTATTTGGGTAGCACACATATTCTGAATGCCTTCAGCAGAATTCAAATTAGCCATTTTAATCTAGATTAATCTAGATTAATTCCAAGATTTAATCTAGATTAATCTAGATTAAAAAAATTAATCTATGCCCACCCCTAATATATATATATATATTTTTTTTTTTGGAAACAGTGATACTTTTTTTCAGGATTATTTGATAAATAAAACATCAAAAAAAAAAGAACAGCATTTATTTAAAATAGAAAACTGTTTGTTTAAAGTCCGGGGTCAGTAATTGTTTTATTTTCTTTCTATCTTTGAAAGAAATTGATAATTTTATTCAGTAAGAATGTGTTAAATTGATAAAAAGTGATAGTAAAGATGCTATTTTGAATAAACTTTTTTTTTAACTTGTTATTCATCAAATAATCCTTCAGTAAAAGTATCACAGGTTCCAAAAAAATACTAAGCAGCACAACTGTTTCCAAAATTGATAATAAAAGTGACAAATCAGTATATTAGAATGATTTCTGAAGGATCATGTGACACTGAAGACACTGAAGATTAAAATTCAGCTTTGCATCACAGAAATAAATGAATTATAGTTTAAAGTATATTCAAATAAAAAAATTGTTTTGAATTGCAATTATATTTCATAATATTACTTTTTTCTGTATTTTTGATCAAATAAATGGCACGTTGATGAGCATAAGAACATAAAAAACTAATAGTTATCGCCTTACTTAGTTTATTGATTACATTGATAATTGCAAACATTTTTTGTATTACAGGTTTTCTAAAATGTTAGGTTTTAATATGCAAATGAGGCATTATTTAATGAAATATGCGCTAATTTTGCATACATTTCTAGTACAAAAATCGAAACACTGGATGAAGTCCGTTTCAAAATTCTTGTTTAATTTTTTTGACATCAAATGTTTTTACAGAAAGGATTTTGGGTATCTCATTTTGTCACTCCAAATGATAAGCAAATGATATGTGACCCTGGACCACAAAACCAGTCATAAGGTTAAATTTGACAAAACTGAGATTTATACATCATATGAAAGCTCAATAAATAAGCTTTCTATTGATGTATGGTTTGTTAGGATAGGACAATATTTGGCTGAGATACATCTATTTGAAATCAGAAATCTGAGGATGCAAAAAAATAAAAAAGACTGAGAAAATCACCTTTAAAGTTGTCCAAATTAGGTTCTTAACAATGCATATTACAAATCAAAAATTACATTTTGATATGTTTACAGTTGGAATTTTACAAAAAATCTTCATGGAACATGAACTTTACTTAATTTCTTAATGATTTTTGGCATAAAAGAAAAATCAAAAATTTTGACCCATGCAATGTATTTTTAGCTATTGCTACAAATATACCCCAGCGACTTAAGACTGGTTTTGTGGTCCAGGGTCACATATATGAACAAATCCCTCTGTAAAAACCTTCAGGATATAGACAAGAATAAAAGTGTGGCGTTTGGTGTGTGTGCAAGTGCTGCTAAAGTGTAGATTTATGGCTCAGTGTAGGAGAAAAAACTCATTTTGAGAAAACGGCCTTTAAAAATATGGATTGTAATTGAAATCTATTGACACAAATAGATAAAGTGCTATAAAAGAAACACTTAACAGTGTCTTTTGGGGGTTCGACTAGTCTGAAAAAACACTTTATGAAAAACCCAAAATCTTAAACTTGACAGATGCATGAAAAAACAATGTTTTTGCCTGCTCTTATAAAACATTTAAAATCGTACTGATCCCAAACTTTTGAGCGGCAGTGTATATAGCTTAGAAATAATTGATTTGCATGCAAAAAAGCAAGTAATGCCCTTTTTCCTGCTCTGCTTTCTAGGAAACCAAATGAGCAGTCGGCTAATGAGCATGCGCAGTGCCAACGGCCTTCTGATGTTGCCTCCGAAAACAGAGCAATACGTGGAGTTGCACAAGGGTGAAGTCGTGGACGTCATGGTCATAGGACGGCTATGATGTCATCTCAAGGGGACAGACCAAGTACAGAGCAAGAAAGTGGTGCATGTCCACATATCATTACTATTCTGTAATATGCAACGGCACAGCTAGTTTTTATTGATTTGGGAGAAGTTGATCCAGTATAATCAACGTTTCGAACCAAGACGAATATGTGAAATTTCTGAAAATACGACTTCGGAGACATCATAGTATTTCAAAGACAGAAAAAATGATACCTTTTAAAAGTGAGAATATATATATGAAATATAAGAGATTTATTCTGTAATATATTGTTATAATTACTATGATTATTAATATAATGATGAATATTATCATATTAAGCAACTCTGTTCTCTTTCATTGCAATTGCTTTGTGTGTTCAATGCTAGAACTTATAGATAGCCGTAGCATTTTAATAGACAGCTGTTGGCGCCTGTCACACATCCATCAGAAAGCTTATTTTCTCATCGGTAGAAAATGTGCCACTGAGGAATGAAAAGCTCTTCAGGGCTGGAGCTGGATCTTTTCATGGCTCCTCGAAGTGCACCAAGGTGACCCAGCTATCTTTCCCTTTAGTATGATATGCTCCATAAAGACTTCATTATGCTTCATAAAGGGTTTACAAAACCGCTTTGCTTGTCGTTTATCTTGTGAGTCGTGTTTATGTGCGCAGTGCCAAAAGCCAGGGCTGTGGGGGAAGGTCTAGTGGTCTCATGACGCCGAAAAGCAGCGCGTGCCCGCCGGGTAGCACAGACTTTGGGCGGAAGCGACGAGGGTCCGGCGGGGGTCCGCGTAAACTCTGTGCTACTTCGGCGTGCCCCGGAGGCGTGTCCTGTGCTACAGGCTACCTCAGTCTGGAAAACATACTGGCCCTCATAGCTCTGCCCTTATTACTCTCTATTTTACCCACTACCCTTACATTTAAACTCGCCCGGCCCAATCCTAGAGGCTGAGCTCCCTGGAAACTTTTCTTTGTTTCACTTCGAAGATGAAGACACAGCTTATTTAAGTGCTGACAGCCTTTTTAAACGAATTACATAAAATGTACAGTCCAAAAAATGCAAGAGTGATATTGTACAGACAAAGTGACCAGCACTCCTGAGGAATATACCATGGGATTGAAAAGATATTGAAAAACTCTGTACTATAATATCATTTTCTGTAATACTGATCTAATGCGAGAATTAAAATTCTTGATCATTATGTAAAGACGTGGTTCAGTTTCTTTTTTTAAATAAACACTGAAAGCTGGTTGACTTGAGTTCTCCTTATCTGTTGCTTATTTATTTTTATGCATGATCAATGTTTATTATATAAAAATATATTCACATTTTTATTGAATCATATAAAAAAAAGTAATAAACAAAGGGGAAAACATTTTTGACCATTCAGGTCTTCAACAGACAAAATATTTTTTGAGGAATCGCTTTATTTATTTGTAGCTGTAATTTCAGCATGCGGGCATTATTTTTCCCTTTTTATTTCATTTTTTTTCTTGCATCTGAACCAAATTTGGGTCTTCTGGATGTTCACCTTTTGTAATTTGTATTTTATTTTATTTTGATTAGAGATACAACTCTACTGAAATATGTGTTTTTCTTTGAACATTATTGAAGTTTTCTCTTATTTTACGAAACTAATAGGACAGCCTTAAAAAATTAAATAAAAAATCTTCATTCTTTTCTACTATTTAACAGAGGCGGACAGTAGTGAAGTATTTTACTCTGCTTTAAAAGTACTTTTTAAGCCTCTACTTTATCAGTGTGTTGTTGTTGTTTTTAAAGAAAACTTTACAACATTTCAAAGCCTAATATTGTACTTTTTACTGCACTATGTTTCATATTAAATATCATTTAATACTTAATGACATTAGAAATGTAGTGCTTTTTTTTATTTACGTATAATTTTTGGAGCTGCAATTTCAGTGTGTGGACATTATTTTTTTCTTTGTTTATTTCATTTTATTTACTTACATTTTATTTTTCTGCACCTGAACCAAATTTGGGTCTTCTGGATGTTCAGACCTTTTTATTTTACTTTAATTTTAATTTATTTTGTTTTATTTTATTTGTTTTATTTTTTATTTTTTGATAAGAGATACAACTCTGCTGAAATATAAGTGTTTTTCTTTAAACATTTTTAAAGTTTTTTCTTATTTTACGAAACTAATAGGACATCTTTGAAAAAAAAAAAAGTAAAATAAAAAATCGTCATTGTTCTCTACTATTTAACAGAGGTGGACAGTAGTGAAGTATTGTACTCTGCTTTAGAAGTACTTTATCAGTGTTTTTTTTTTTGTTTGTTTTTTTACTACACTACGTTTCATATTAAATATAATTTAATACTTAATTACATTAGAAATCTAGTGCTTTCTTTTATGTATTTATTTAATTTTTGGAGCTGTAATTTCAGTGTGTGGACATTATTTTTTTCTTTGTTTATTTCATTTTATTTATTTACATTTTATTTTCCTGCACCTGAACCAAATTTGGGTCTTCTGGATGTTCACACCTTTTTATTTTATTTTATTTTATTTTATTTTATTTATTTATTTTTGATAAGAGATGCAACTCTACTGAAATATAAGTGTTTTTCTTTAAACATTTTTAAAGTTTTCTCTTATTTTATGAAACTAATAGGACATCTTTAAAAAAAAAAGTTAAATAAAAAATCTTCATTGTTCTCTACTATTTAACAGAGGCGGGCAGTAGTGAAGTATTTTGCTCTGCTTTAGAAGTACTTTATCAGTGTTTTGTTTACTACACTACGTTTCATATTAAATATAATTTAATACATAATTACAATAGAAATCTAGTGCTTTCTTTTATGTATTTATTTAATTTTTGGAGTTGTATTTTCAGTGTGTGGACATTATTTTTTTCTTTGTTTATTTCATTTTATTTATTTACATTTAAATTTTTCTGCACCTGAACCAAATTTGGGTCTTCTGGATGTTCACACCTTTTTTATTTTATTTTATTTTATTTTGATAAGAGATACAACTCTACTAAAATATGTTTTTCTTTAAACATTATTAAAGTTTTCTCTTGTTTTACGAAACTAATAGGACATCCTCAAAAAAAGCTTCATTGTTCTCTACTGTTTAACAGAGGAGAACAGTAGTGAAGTATTATTACTCTGCTTTAAAATTACTTTTCAAGCGTCTGAAGTTTATCAGTGTTATATTTTAGCAAACTTTACTTCACAACACACCAAAGCATACTTCATACTTTTTTGTGACTTTTTTTTTTACATATCCTTTAATACTTAATTAGAAATCTAGTGCTTTCTTACTGTTACTCAAATTTAAAGATTTACTTAATATTATTATAAGTCAAAAAATATAAAAATAAAATAAAAAATAAAAATACTTATGGAATGTAGTGCATTAAAAAGTATGACATTATGCTTTGGAATGTACTGAAGTATATTTTTCCAAAGAAAAACACTCTGATAAAGTACATTTTAAAATAAAAGTAAAAATACTATACTGTCCACCTTTGCTTTTTATCATGCTTAAAACAGCAGTTTGTCAAAATAGTTCAATGTTTGCTAACCTATAAGGCTTATTTTAAGGCTTTTTTTTTTATTTATATATTTTCAATTAACGTTTTGTTTCAACAATACTGAAAGTGGCTAAAATCAAAAAACTGAACAAGCCTCAAAAATCTCAAGCCGAAACTGACCGGATTGTCGTCCTCTCGACATTCTCAAGGAAAACCACATCTGATTGGACGATGGACTTTAAGCGTGGTAGATCTGTCCAATCAGAATCGTCGTCTCATGCGGTTGCCGGAGGCGCTGTTGAGCCGCTCTCAGTCAGTCAGTCTCAACACAGTCCCGAGACTCTAGAGCCGTAGCGACCCATCACACAACATGACAACAATCTAACGCGCAATTCTATGAACAAACCCGCTTGTTTAGGAGTATTCAAACACTAATTGGACTAAAGAGACGGGATATCTAACTGAAGAGGTAAGCTGAGCGACTCTTTAAAGTTGTTTGGCCGTTAAAACGCGGCGTAAGTGTTGTTTGCAACAGGTTGCCTGGGAAAGAAAGCAGCGCTGCACTTCGGGAAGTGGCCAGCTAGCTGTGTTAGCTATGCAAATATATTTAGCAAAACACTGAAACAAACTCTAATTTCTTTGAAATAAAGATATGTGAACATTAAAGAGACGGTTAATAGGATTTATAAGTTCTGTGTTTCAGTATTTTTGAAGTGTAGAAGGCATACCAAGCTCATACAACGGCTGTCTCTCAAAACCTAATGAGCTGCCTACCTAGGCAGCATTTTTAGGCACGTTTTGTGCCCCAAAAGTGGCAGCTCACTAGGTCTTGAAGAAGTCACCCTGCTGTTTTGGAATAAGTAATTGTGAATGTGAAGATACAGGCTGGAAATGGCAAAACTAGGGATTCATCCAGCTCCTCAAACAACCTGTTGAAACTGCGTGGAAGTTTCTTTGATCGATACACGGACTGCCATTGTTTATCTACCTTCATTACAGCCATTAGGACACAAATGTCGCATTGTTTCCTTCGGGAACGTTCAGAAATCTGATATCACTAACTCATAATCTCTCTGGAGTGATTACTGGGATACTATGGATCAAAGCTGACATGGAAAGGGCGTTATCGTTTTATTTTTATGGTTGAATTGCCTTGGGGAAGTAGATGGGAATGTATTTCACTAGTGAGATATATACCCTTTAAAAGTTGACCAAAGTTGCATTATTGATGAATTGAAGAGCGTGTGTCATTCATGAAAATAGTCTCGGATTCTAGACACACTGGCCTGTGTTTACTAAGCGTGTTAAAAGTGTTTATGTGCTGATAAAAGTAAGTGTTAAGTGTTCTGGTTTATTTTATCAACCTCCTTTTTGCACATTCAAAGGTCTCTGACAGTTTTATGTGCTAGTAAATAAGGAAATAAAGCTCGAGTTTTTCAATTTTGATCTATTCTTATGTTCCTAAATGCAGAAGTTCATACACAGCGACTATAGTACACTTTAAATGTATATGTATATATTTTATAATCTCCTAAATTGTTACCTCACTTTTAGACTTAAATTATTTGTGGAGTAATTTGATTTAAATGTAAATTCTGCATTAAACACAAGCTAATCTATGGACAGTATGCACAGTAGTAGAAAGTGCTGAATTGGACTTGAATGCCTTTGACAAAATGTTTCAATTTTATGATATACGCTACCAATTAAAAGCTTAGGAGCAGTACATTTTTTTTAATGCTTTTAAAATAAAAGCTACATTTATTTGCTAAAAAAGTGAAACAGTTAAACAAATATAAATACTAAATAAAATACTAAAGTGCTAAAATAAATATTATTTATATTTATTAATTATATTGTTTTTTTGTTTTTTTTTGGTCATATTTACAATACCAGTCAAACGTTTTTGAACAGTAAGATTTATTTATTATTTAAAGAAATCTCTTCTGCTCACCAGGCCTGCATTTATTTGATCTAAAGGCCAGTAAAAACGCTAACATTTTGAAATCTATTCCTGTGATCAAAGCTACATTTTCAGCATCATTACTCCAGTGTTCAAAAAATAAATTTGACAGCAAAAATATTATTTCCTCAGTTTTTAGGGTTCCCATATACCTGGAAAACCTTCAAAAGTGTGCTTTTTACACCTGCAAAAGCAGTGGAAATGAATACAATTGACAACGTTTGTGGAAATTTCAATATGTAAAAATGCCATGTTATACTGCTTTTAAATGACAGGAGAAGTCAAATTAGTCAGAAATTATTTAAAAAAGCAAATAAAAATGTTGACATAATGTGAAAGTCTGTGAGAGTGTGAGTTTCACTCTCAACATTTTGGCTTGTTTTTGTTTTTCTTGTCTTTTTATATGTCACCAGAAAGTCCGTTCCCATCAGGGTCTGGCTGTGATCCATGTCTTCATTCCATTATTAGGAACACAATTGACAATCTTATCATTTCCTCAGATCACAAACTGCGGGTCAGCTGGCTGCTCTGTGTTGTTTAAAGATAAGTCTCTATGCTGTGATATAATTCAGCTTCAGAGGCGGCCGACGGTAAGCTGTATCAGCACCGTCCGTCACAGAGATAACCTTCTCTGCTCTTTATGCGTACGTTGAAGTCAAAGATCATTTGTTCCATAAAATGATTCAGGGCTGTTGATGATGATGATGATGATGATGATAGTAATGGGTTATTTATGGCAGTTTTGTTTGTTTGGTGCAGGTGTGGAGTTACTGCGCAAATAAATTATGCTATAACAGACGATAGAGGTTTTTGGCTCTGAATCAGATGGGCTTTATTTCAAGGAGACAGTATCTGCTTTCAGAGTAGAGCGAGAGGTGTTAATGCCAGCATGCTCGAGAATCATATTACCTCACCGTCACGTTCCTTCACTGAGTCTGGCCTGTCAGACTGATGAAAACTGATGGCCTGATGGATATATTGCTTCTCTATCACTGCCTGTTTAGCCCCGCCCACAGATTCATGCATGTAGTGTAAAAAGTGAGAGGCAGAAACCAAGCGATAAAGATATCTCTGCAGACAACAAGATGCTGTGCAGTGCCAAGTTGTGGTCTTTGCATTGCCTTCCTTCTAATCCCAAAGTTAGGAAAAAGTGGGCAAAGTTTATTTTTACTGAAGTTCCAGACCATGTCAGTAAAAACTCAGAAAGTAAGGTCCTTTGTTTGCTTCATTGTACCATAGGGGTGTGCAGTCGTGGACGATAAAAGCCTGTCAAACAGTGCCTGATTACTGGACTAAGTTATCATTCGTGACTGATTCGCTAATACTGTCAAAAACAAACAAGGATTACATATAAACACAGTTGGTTAAGTGAAAGTAAACAGTTGAGAGAAAAATGGATTTGTGCCTTTATATTAGATACGTGCAGCTCTTAAAGCGAAACATTCTGCTGATTGTTATTAAAGGGACAGTTCACCCAAAAATGTACTCATTCACATGTTGTCCCAAATCTCTATAAAAAAATTTCTTGTGCTGAACACAAAAGAAGATATTTTGAAGAATGTGGATAACAGTAGCTGGTCCCTATTGACTTCGATCGAGGAAAAAATAAATAAAATACTATGGAAGTAACTGGGGACCAGCAACTGTTTGGTTCCCCACATTCTTCAAAATAAGTTTTATGTTTAAAGTAATCTCGAGAGTGAGTAAATGATGACAGAATTGTAATTTTTAGGTGATGGTAGGCTAATAAAACTAAATACAAAAAAACGCTCACTGCTCTTCACTGAAGAACTTTTGAACTTAAACAGTCGATTTAATAAGAGTCAGTGTATAATTTATGTATACAGTGTATGTAGTGTTTTATAGATACAGCTGCTGTATCTGAAAATTAAAGCACTGTTCTTTTTATTTGTATATTATGTGTATTTTTGTAACATGTAGCCTGTCTTTGTTCTTATTTTTTAATAACAAAGATAAAATAATGACAAAGATTTTTATTTCCGCCTGCTTTGGCCTAAACATCTGCCAGTCTTTTTATTTTGTATTTTGTTACCTTGTAAGGCTTTGTAGAATTGTGATAAAATCGTGATATGAAGGTTTTGCCATATCACCCAATTCGACGTGGGATTTTCAAAAAGATTGAAACTAAAAGACAATGCTATGGCACCTATATAGAATCTTTGTCCGTTATTACAGATTTGATATGTACTAAATCACAGCAGCGTCCATCTATGAAGGATGTAGGCTGTCAAACATACATACACGAGCCAGTCATAGCAGTAGGTGTTTACTTTTGAATCTACAATCCGCCACACCTATTCAAACAGAGGGTTCTGATGAGGAATGTTAAAAACTGGACAGAAAATAGCCTATTACTTCAAAAGTATTATGTTTTTTTTATGTAAAAACCTTTAAGATTATAGAGGACCTCAGAGAACAGTACAAAATAATAAAAAAGCAGTTCATGACCCCTTTAAATGTTATCAGCAAGTATTGTATAGTTATGTGTAGGGCTGGGCGATTAATCGAAAAGTAATCGAAATCGACATTCAGAACCTATAATCGATCAAATTTTTCCAGGTCAATTATTTCAATTACTTTCCCTTTAAAAACACTACTGCGTGTGGAGTCACGTGACCCCGCTCCGTTACGTTGCGTTATTCCGCAGACATGTCGATGGAGAGCTTAAACAGTATTTATACAGTAAAAAGTATTTACAGGATATACAAGAGTAATTTTATTTAGAAGAGATACTGCTTATTTTCTACTTTTAATATTTATTATTATTTTATAAATAATTTATTTTGTTTCCAAAAGCGCAAGTTATTTATTTTTGTGACTTTTCATTTTAAGCAATGTGTGCTTTAATTTCAGTTGTTCAACACTGATGTTCAATAAATAATCATAGATAGTAGATAGTGTGTGCACCCTTCATTCAAAAATCTTTCACTTGTAATATGTGCGCATATTTACTGTACAAAACTTGTCAGTGAACTATGAGGGCAAAAAATTTTTGTTTTAAATATAATTAAATATAATTTTATTAATGAATAAAATAATCGTTCATTAATCGTAATCGGGTTAAAATGTTCAATTAATCGAGATTTTGATTTTAGGCCAAATCGCCCAGCCCTAGTTATGTGTGGAACTAGCAAGTAGGCTGATAATCTCAAGTGTTTCAGCCTCGTTCTCAGACGTGTGTGATGCACTGATGTGGGAATAGAGGTATGAATGTGTAGACAGGACTTTTTTATCACATGGGTGGTGGTACTGGAAGGATTGGGACCTGTGCCAGCAATGCACAGAACTGCTGTGACCCATTCGTATCCCCTGACGAATTCTCAATATGCACCGGCTCTGCTGTCCTGATGGACCACCACAGCCACAAACTCTCTTAGAGAGCCCGTCCACAATGCCAGGGGGCTACAGTTCTGTCTAGACTTGGATTTTCCCTCTAGTTTTCAGGAGGCCCGTGAAGGACAATAACTTCATGACCCTGTGTGTTCAAACTCACGACCCCTGAAAGAAAAGCAAAAAACTGTTCTTATCACTTGGATACTGTGAAATGTTTGTTTTGATTGCTTGTCACTTGGCTAATGCTGGCTGTGAGGAATCCTTATTAATCTCCTGATTCCATTTGGGGTCTGTCAAATCTCTCAGTCATTGCAGGCTGTTCCAGGTGCAGCAACCAGTCAAGAGTGAGATGAGAGAGAGATCACCAGCACTGTGTCTAATAGGCTTCCAGTGCTATAAATTGCAACACATCAGCGCACTATAAAGCAAGCTAATATTTTAATGCTGCTTTTTTTGTATAGCCAAGCTGGTATATAATTTGATAGGTTTTCTGTTTGGCTCTTGAACTTAGGATTAGTTAACTTCCAGAATAAAGATTTCCTGAATTTACTCACCTCCATGTCATCCAGGATGTCTTTCTTTCTTCAGATTCTTGAGGAAAAAAATAGTATATACTTTTTAACCACAAATTCTCGTGTTGCACTTGCTCGACCTCACGCGTTACATAGTCATGTTGGTCAATTTCTTTTCAATTGAAGAAAGAAAGACATGAACATTAAGGTTGTCTACAAGTTCTAATGCCATGACCCTACAAACTATAAAAACTCCTGTGGTTATTTCTTTCTTCAGAAGTGCTCATTATATAATTTTGGGAACTTTTGGGAAAAGTTCCTTAAATCCAGCCTTAAAGGAATAGCACATCCAAAAATAAACCAGAAAAATTGATATATTTTTTTCACCCTCATGCTGTTCCAAACCTGTATGACTGACTTTCTTTTGTGGAACAAAAAAAAAAAAAGCTATTTTTAAAAACATTAGTAACGATACAGTTTTGGTTCCCCTTGACTTCCATTGTATGGAGATAAATACACTGGAAGGCAGTGGAAAATGAAACCGTTTGGTTATCAGCATTCTTCTAAATGTCTTATTTTGGGTTTCACATAAGAAAGTAAGTCATACCGGTTTGTAATGACATGGTGGTGAGTAAACAATGACACAATTTTTATTTTCTGTGTGGACTATCCCTGTAAGACCTGTTCACACCAAGATTAATTAATTCATTTAGATTTAAATGAAAGGCTGTGAACGCAGTTGTTCAGAACGACACATTCTATGTAGCATTTCAATCGTTTTTCAAATTTCCATTGGCACTTTTGGTCACATGTCCAGTGCCTCTGCTTTTAGTAAAACTATCCCACCTTTTTCTAAGAATGTTAGAGCAGACGTGGCCATTTGTAAATTTTATGAGTCTGGCTCAGTCTCATCCACATCTAGCTATTTTTAGCTATACAAAACAGCTTGTTTTGCTGCTTGATATAACAAATTGGTGAGTCTTACTATATTATTTTAATGTATTATCTTAATTATGAGCATACTGGTTTGTGGTGCAAACCAGTGTTCTTCTCGTTATTTCCCTATAGCTGATAATAAACTGGAAATCTCACCCATAGATGCGTATTTATGCGACAGCTTTCAGAACTGGATTCCACTTGTTTTTTGATAAAGTGGTCTTTAAGACAAATCTTCTACAAATGCATATAGTCAACCTGGTTTATGTTTTTTTAGGCTTGATAGGCCTCACAGTGTTGTTTTCACACCTGCCGTTCTCTTGGGTCATTTATTTTCCAAACGTATTTGCATGTATATGACTTTTCCAGTGTCTTCTATGGAAGTTGTAAGTCAAGGGAAAGCATGTACAATGGTTTACGTATTAATAGCTTTGAAGGCCATATGTTGGTTTTATTTTCTGTTCTGCACTGCAAAGGCCAAAAGTGATTCATCTCAGCATGCTTGTGTTGTCCTTTACATACCATGCTCCTGCCGCATATTTTCCTTTCTTTCCCACTCTCTATTCAAGCATTGCTCTCCCTCCTGGTACTAAGTGGTACGTGCCCGATTCTTAGGAGCCTGGAATCTGGAATTTTTTTTGGTACGCAAACACTGGGTGTTGGAATGTTGAGCTGGAGCTTTGGGGAAGATAACGATCCTGCTCTGTTTCTCCTCTACAGTGACAGCCATGGAAGTGTCGGCCTGTCCAGCTTCCCTCTATCCTGCTGCATCATGTCTTTCGAGACGTTGCTTTTTCTTTTGAGTGTTAAATTGCAGTCTGATGAGAGAGATTCATATCTGTGAGGTGTCAATGCATAGTGTCGTTTTCACTGTAAAGGTGTGGTAGACCCTAGAGCTTTGATTCTTGTCATATAGTTTCAAAACCTATTGAGGGTGATGATGGGAAAAGAGCTTTGTTCCCACCCTGTCAGCATTCAGGTACTGTTTTCCATACTTGCCACTCCTCAGGACGAGCCGTTTCATGCCTGTCTGTAACAGGTTCATCCTGTGCAGGGCTGAGACTGCCAGGGCAAGGAAGAAAACATCCTTCATGTGAATAATGCATGTTATTCAGTGCATTAAGTGCTGTTTGTTTACACTAACAGGCCATAAGAGACATTTATTTGGTATTGTTATGATGACTGACTAAATAATCTCCAACAGAACTAGTGAAAATAACTGCTCGTGTATAAAGTGGAATATGAATGTATGTGTTTGACAACCTTTGTTTACTTTATCATTTCGTTCGCATTAGCGAACCTGCTCTATTACAAAAGCTTGTCAGGAATGTGACCGGTAAGAGACCGCTGTGTGTTGCGTAGTGTGTGTTCGCAGCCGCAGTATCTGAAGACCGTTTCCCAGGTGGAATGAAAAACAACAGGGTTGTTGACGCAGTGCCCACTAGTACTCGCGTCCTATTGGCTGGCACGGTGAGGACACACCCACAGCCTCTGGGCCAGCCGTGCTGCACCTGCTCTTGCTAGAAACACCTGCATTTACCACGAACATGCTTTTCCTAATCTGCCTCATCCCTGGTCTTCCACACTGGGAAATATTAGCCTTCCCATCAGCATTTATCATACATGAGCCTAATGATTTATCCAATAAAGGCTAAGATTCGATTTGAGTTGGTAGAGCTGATCTTACACCAGTGTAAAGGGCCGATTCTATTAGTAAGCACCCAGATGTCCCAGAGGCTTAGCGTGCTGGGCCGAGCTGTAGTTGAGTCGTGGCCAGCCTGCGGCTGAATGGGACAGGAGGGTTTGAAGTAGGCTACTTAAGCTCTTGAGCAGCAGATGGTTCGGGGCTCTATTTATATGTTTTTCAGTCTTGAGGCTCTCCACTGCGTGTTGTGTCATCCAGTAGGGGGGAAGGGGAAATATTCTTAAGATGGTCCATGTTGGTGGGAACATGTTTGTGTTCATATGTGTGCATGATCTGTAAAACAACATTAAGTAGAGCCTCATTGCACAGCACCCGGGTACAAATTATGACCTTATTGGCTCACCTTGATCATTGCTGAGGCTATTATCATAGATTGAACAGTTGTGAAAGGTGAAATCTAAATTGAAGTTTTTTGGCTTTTATTATGAATATGTTAGCCTTAAGTTAACTTTAAGCTAGTGTACTCCAAAGCAATGACAACATTCGCATTTAGAAGATAAACATTAAAAACTTACAGTCATATACTTCTGCAAATATAGGTCAATGATTTTGATGACATCACCCTGTACTTCAGCTTCTCATCAAACATTCTGTCGAGTCAAATGCTCTCTAGAATCCGAAGCGTCCCCTACATTATAAACAGATGCTGAAGCGGTGACTTAAACCGGTCACTCATTCACACTAAACATATCATCCAAAAAATATAACTATAAAAAGAAAAATAATGATCTTAACTAATATTATTGCACTTTATTTATTTATTTTTTTTAATAATGAAATGTGATAATACTTTTATATTTTTCAATAAAATTTAAAAAAAGTTATAGTAGACTTTTTTTTACTCTATTTTTAAGCTTAAAATCAGTAAGCTTTTGAGATGTAATGGTATTTTCAATATTGGTATTGCAACAGATAGCAAAACTGTCTTGATATTATTGTCGTCACATGACGATATAAAAGCGATAGGCAAAAAGTGTAGTTTTTAAAATATATTTGAACTTCTTATTCTAACATAAAAGGTCTTTTAAGCACAATATGGATTATTTTATCCATCAATCTGTTTTCCTTGCACATTTCAAAGCGAAGTGCGCACTTTGTTCAGGCAATCAGCTTGTGATCCGGTGTTTTCCGTGCCTCAGAAAGGCTTAGTTCACAGGGAATGCAGTGATCCTTTTAATTGTATGAGCTGTGAGTTTAGTGCACGAATGGGAACGCTTTATTTTCGCATCAGATGATTACACAATTTCACTAGATTTGTAGTGAGATGCTTTTTTGTAAACCTGTTTTCACTGACGCTGGAGTTATCCTTCAAAATAAAAGCTCTACTGTCATTTTTAGTCAAAATAAAAGCTTAAAAGTGCAGTATGAATTACGTTCCTGCAATCCAAAGTAAAAATAATTCTTTCAAGTGTAGAAATTAAGAAAAGAAGTATTGTAATTTCTGTACTGTAGTGCAAATATATACCTATGAAATTTTCATTTATTTTGCATTGTAATTGTTTTACAAAATATGGCTGTTACTGTCATTGTTGTTGTTATTTGTATTATTTATTAATTTCTTGGCTTCCTGAAACACCAGTGTGAATATAATTTAGACTGAGACAGTATATCTCACATAAAAAGATGGTTTAGTCAGGTACAAGTCAATTCAGTTACTTTTTTCTTAGTTATGAATATGCAGGTTTGGAGCTCTTAATTTTGAACTCTCAAATAGGGCTGCAACTAACGACTATTTTAATAGTCGACTAGTCACCGACTATTGAAACGATTAGTCGACTAATCGGATAATTATTCAATTTTTCTCAAATTCAGCATGAGATTGCTTTAATTATGTGGAAAATTATAGTAAATACAAGAAAGAAGGGGGTACTTCAATGAAAAATGCATATTTCATTGAACTTTGCTGCTGATAGGCCAATTCATACTAAAAGTAAATAAAAATGCCCTGTCTAAAACCATTTAGGCACAGTAATCGGTCAGTACAGACATAAATGCATAAATTAAGAAACTCTATAATCTTTTTAAAGGACAGGCACATTTGTTTTATAAGAAAAAATAAATTAAAATCAAGTAAACATTTTCTTCCTGTAAACCAGGGGCAGGCACATCAGCAGCAATAATACCGTAAACAAACATGTATATCCAAAACAAAACGTATTGGCTTCCATGTTATTTAAATCTTACCGAGGCCAGCCAAACTGGTTTCATTTAACTGTCCGACGTGCTTTCTCTTTAAATGTTCGTGCATCACAGAGGTGCTGCCGTGATGCACAAGGACTGCTTTACAACCCATGCAGGTAATCTTTTTATTCGCCGTAGCAGGCTAAAATGCTCCCAAACGTTATGCCTGTTTCACACATACTCAGTCTGCAGTGCGTCTACAGTCCGTGTGCGTTACGTATGCGGTGCAGAAGCAGCACGGACTCGTTTTGCGCTCACACAGAACGCGTTTACAGTCCGTACATTGTGAACGTTGTAATCCGTTAACATGGGTGTGGAAAAAAAATACGCACTTTAGACGGAGTATGTGTGAAACGGGCGTGTTTTGGTACGCGCAGCTGCTGCATTCAGTGCATTGGACGCCGCCATTTCTGTATGTTATCGCTCAGCATAGAAGCTAATGCCTATGTGCGACTCTCGGCAGAGAGATGCCTCACTCGGTCAGAGAAAACATGTCTGGCGACAACATCGACAATGAAATTCATTGTCGACTATTTCTATTATCGATTTTTGTCGACAACGTCGACGAATCGTTGCAGCCCTACTCTCAAAGTGCATTAATTTTTCCTTTTTTTAAATATTGCAATAAATATCAAATCATGGACTTCATATCAATATATTTTCGTAGTGTGAGATTTTAATATTACATCTCTAGTTAAAAATTTTTCTCTATCCATGTCGATTCTAATGGTAAGTTGTTAGGGGACGTACAACAGACATAGAATGTTAGACATGGGACATCTATATCTCTCTGACATAGCACAGGACATCTATGTCTGCCAGATCTGATTTGCTCACATATGCCAGATTAAATAAAAACGGTTAGAATATCATTCTTGTTTTGCTGTTTAAAATCATGTTGCATTTTCTAAACAGAAATGTTGGGCAACTTCACAGTAACTTCTCTTGTCAGAGCAAATTTTGACATTAAATTGGCTTTTGTTGAGTGTTAATTTTGGACTCTGGAAAGCTCTATACCTCAGTCGTCCATCTGAGCCGCTCTCATGAAAGATAAATGGCTGTTATGTAAATGTACAGGGCTTTTTGGCATTGTCAGTCGGTGGATTGTTTGGTTTAGCTCAGTATTGCATATTGTCTCTCGTGTGTTGTAGTGGGCGGCCTAAAGAAGGTTCTTATCTGTGGCCAACAGGGTGGAAACCACCTTAATAATGACATCAGCATGAGCACCTGAATAATGTAGAGAGTGTGTGGAGCTCACATGGATGTTGGCTACGCTCAAGCTATATCTGTGTGTAGGTGTAAGGCTACAATCCTCTTACCTTTTTATAGGAAAGATTAATTGGATTTTGCCCTGTCGATATCAGCACAGCTGCATCCAAAGAAACAACAGTGGCTTAGAGGTCTTAATGAAATAAATCTCTGTTTATCACAGGCCAGGTTTTTTTTTTCAGCTCTTGTTCTATTGTCTAAATGTAACCTTGACTTCGGTTTACACTAGTAATCAGGTATTGAGGTTGCATGAGAAAGCGTTCACATGCAAACACCTACAATAGAGCCTTTATGTTGGCCTGGTCTGCTGAGGAATGTCTTTCCCAGGCTGTTTTGCATTCTTGCCGCATGCATTATGGGATTGTTGCTCCGTCACTGCACAACGATGAACTCTGAGACATCTGTGTGAATTACAATGCAGGAAAAGCACTTTAGTATGTATACAGTTTACATAAGTCTGCTTTTAAGTCATTAGATCTCTAAAACTAAAATACTTTTCTATATATATATATATAGAGAGAGAGAGAGAGAGAGAGAGAGAGAGATAATTATATTGTCTTTGTCCTTTACTCTTGTCCGGGGCAAATCAGGACAGATTAGCGTTTACTCTACAAATGCAGTGTGTTAACCTGCATTTAGGGTCATCCGCTTGTGATCTGATGAGGTGTAAATAAGGTTACGTTGTCACCTGCACTCACAATTTCTCTGTTTATTTCAGGAGTCAAGAGAGACCAACTTTTAGCATTCAGGGAAAGAGAGGAGGCAGGTGGGTCAGCACTGACCAGAAAGGAGACCCTTCTACAATCTGGAGGGCTTATCCTGGGCTGACTGGCAAACTCGGGTGAGGACCCCCATATAGCTTCTCCCCTCTGTGTGTGTGTGTGTGTCTTTGTGTTTATCCCCTTCTTTGGTTCTCAGGCCTTGGGACCTCCCACTCACAGACAAAGCTGTTGTCCCGGCAACACGTTAGGCATTCGTGCGGCAGTAATCTCAGAGCGGTCTTAAGGGAGGAGGGGAAACTGTGCAGAAGTGAGGGGAGCAGTGCATTAGTGGGGAGTGAAGCTAGACTAAATGAGGGATAGTGTTAAAGATAAGAGAGGTTCTGTATTTGACTGAAGGCTCCTCTGAGGTCAGACCGAGAGGCAGAGAGGAGCAGGAGTTTCCAGGAAACTCTGGTGATTTTCATCTCAGGCATCACTTGTGCTGCAACAACGTCTGTAATCAGCGCTGCTTTACTTCCCGACTCTAACAAGATGGGAGCTTAGATGATGCATTTCGGCAGGCTGGACTTTGAAAGGTTGTTAAATTGCCTTTAACACTCCCCCCAAAATTTTTTCATCAGTCTCATGTGAGGTGTGTGGGCCTTCATCTGATAGATCATGCAAATAGTAATACTGTCATTACTCAGTAGTATGTAACGGAAGCCCATTACCGCCATTGTGTTAAAAAATGAAAAAAAAAAAAAAGGTAATTGCAACTTTTTATCTCTCAATTGTGAGAGATAAACTTGCGATTCTGACTTTTTTCTCAGAGTTGTGAGATATAAACTCAATTGCGAGTTATAAAGTCGAATTGCAAGATAAAAACTCGAAATTCTTACTTTTTTCTCGCAAATCTGAGTTTATATCTAGCAATTCTGACTTTTTTTCTCAGCATTGTGAGATATAAACGCACAATTGTGAGTTATAAAGTCAGAATTGCAGAATCAAAAAACGTGCAATTCTGTCTTTTTTCTCAAAATTGTGATATAAATTCAGTTGCGAGTTATAAAGTCAGAATTGCAAGAAAAAATGCACAATTCTGTCTTTTTCTCAAAAATCTGATTTTACATCTCGTATTTCTGACTTTTTTCTCAGAATTGTGACATATAAATGCACAATTGTGAGTTATAAAGTCAGAATTGCAAGATCAAAACTTGTAATTCTGACTTTTTTCTCAAAATTGTGATATAAATTCAATTGTGAGTTATAAAGTCAGAATTGTAAGATAACTTGCAATTCTAACTTTTTTACTCACAGATCTGAGTTTATATCTTGCAATTTTGACTTTTTCTCAGAAATGTGAGATATAAACTCACAATTGATCAAACTTCCTGTTCTGACTTTTTTTCTAAGAATTGTACTAAACTTAATTGCTGGTTATAAAGTCAGAATTGCAAGATAATGCGCAATTCTGACATTTCTCACAATTCTGACTTATTTTCCCTAGAATTGGGAGATAATTATTTTTTTTTACAAATCTGATTTTGTCTCACAGTTCTGACTTTTATAGCAATTGTAAGATATAAACTCACAACTGAGAGTAATAAGGTCTAATTTTGAGGGGGGGGGGGGGGAAGACATATTCTCAGAATAGCATTTATATTATATTAAAAATTCTGAGAAAATGTCTGAATTGTGAAATATAAACTCGCAATTACAGCAAAACAAACGTTAAAATTGTGAGATAGTCACAATTAATTAATTTAAAACCTTTACTTTTTTTTATTAAAGAAATATTTCAAATATTTATTCACTAATTTCTTTTTAAATATGTTTATAAAAATATGTATTTCATTAAAAATGTGTATAAAATGTTTATGAATTTCTCAAAAATCATTTTATAGATTATGGAAAAATCTTTATTCGTTAATTGCACATGTAGTGGTATCCGTCTGGATCACTTCAGTTGCCAGATTTTCATACCCATTCAGACCTGTACCTGTCAGGAGGTCAGATTAATGTTTTTATATTTTGTGTTCATAGTAGAAGTAGTGAGAGTGTGGAATGGAGGAGGGGTAGATGGAGGAACAAAGGTTATCCATTATCCTCATTGTGTGGTCACATGTCTTCTCTTTATCCTATGGGATGGGTTTTCCTGGAAGGCGACGCCCATTTGACGTGGTATCACTGTCTCATGCATTATTCAGTGTCAGACCATTGGCATCTCAAGTCAACAGCAAACACTTCAATCTTAAATCCTTATTCTCTTTACAACACGCTTCTCCCAGCATCTCCCTCGAACACACGCCTCATCACCTGACTCACTGAGTGACAGAGCTGTGACTCAGGGCTGTTTGTTACCAAAAACTGTCTGAGAAGATTTAAGGAAAGACTTGAGGGGTCAAGGGCCAGGGCTGCTCACATCTGCAAGGTCTTGTTGGGGGCTGAGAAAGCGAGTTGGGGTTTTCTGAAAGTGTCAGCTGTCAGAATTGGGGATGATAAAGGGGCAGATAACACAGTGATCTGGCCTGTCTCAGACAGCTGACACAGCTCACGCTCACAGCCACAAGGCCACTGTTGCGGAGAGGAGCACTGTGTGGCTGTTTGTCTTTCTGAGCCTTTGCCGTGAGGATGTCTTGTATGTTTTATTCTCATATTATGCGGTTTTCGACACTGCTGTTTGAATAACTGTACACTCACGCAGGAATGAATGCCATAAATAGCACTGTAATTAATCAGCACTGTTGCCTGAGGGTAAAGTTGCTGATTTATTTAATTATTAACTATATTCCTGTTTCATTACCGGAAGGTGCACCATCTTCAGCATAAGGCTATAAGCAACCTAATGTTTTTAATATGACTGAATTTGTATTTGACATGTCACCAGTTAAGTAGAAAAATTGTAAGTTACTAATTATAATGATTACATTTTCTTAGTTTCTCAAAACGCAGCTACAGAAAATAAGCAAAGAACCTTTACACTCATCACTGACTTGCTTAGCCTAGTATTGCGAGTTTATGCACTTTAAAAAACTGATCGCAGCCACTGTAGTTAACGTTTGGGTTTATACCAGCATCCCAGAAATTGCTCTTTGCTGAAATTATGCTGCTTTGCTAAATATAAGCAATTAGTCTATTTTTTAAGGATATTATTAATAATAATAATATTAATGATATTCATGTTGCTATCATCAAAGGCATCAGCAACAGGCGATATCTGAGCACAACCCTATAATGAGCTGTTTTCTCCTGAGATCTGTAGAGCCCTATGAAATCTATTTATTTTTTCCCCAAATTCCGTTTAATCTTTTTCCAAATTCCGTTTTTTTTTTTTTTTTTTTTTTTACTGTTTTAATTTTTCTGGATTCAATTTATTTAAATTATAGTTTTTTCTAGACATTGTTTTAATGGTTAGATTAAATAAATAAATAAAATCATGTCTAATTAATTAAAATCATATTTCAACAGCAATTATTAAAGGTTTAATAAAAATCTAAATTTTAAGACCCTATGAAATACATGTGTGTGTATATAGACTTAAAACTAACTTTTTGCCACACCTGCCGATGGCCGATGATGTAAGGATTTATTTTTTATTTTTTTTACCAGCAGCCTTGAAACTATTTTTGCAAAAACAGGCAGTTATTACTACTGCAATGTCTAAACATACTTACAGTGTTTTTAATTTGTCCTGCTACTAGTGTCTCTGTTAAACTTTACAATTTTACCTATTAATTATAGCCGTTCAACATTACAGTACAATTGAAAGCTATTATTTCTTATTTTTAGACACTGAAATATATAACAAGATTTAATTTAAGTGCAAAAACAGGCAATTATCACTACTACAATGACTAAACATACTTACATTGTTTTTAATTTGTAGTAGTAAACCCAGATGCACATGATGCGAATCTGACACATAACCGACTTTAATGTTTTAACAACATAATGCTTTACGTTCATTTAAGACTTTATAACTCATTTAAGACTATGTTTACCAGTTAACTTGGCAAAAACTTGGCAAAAACGCTGTCTGAAGTGGCTCAGCGTATGCGTACAACCGAATGCGCAACCTTTCAAATTATACTTCACTTGACCAGGTTTGTGTCGCCACATTCTCGGATTAGTTTTACCCACCAACTGGCGACTGACTCTGTTTTTAACATTGATAATTTTATTAGTAGTAGTACTACTATCTTTCCATTAAATGTTTGATAGGTTGCTGTGAAGACCTTTAAGTCTCTGTTTGTACATGATAGGATAATCTTTTCAAAAGATCAAATAAGATTCAAAATAAGATTTTCCAAAAGACCTCAAAAGTTCTAAAGATTGTTTATGTGTTCACATACTCATATATTGAGGTGGCAGAGGCTGAAAACACTGCTAACATTATGCATGTTTCACTATGTGTTGTAAACGAAATTGCGCGTCTAAGCCATTCATTCACACACAGATACACATTTGTAGTATTTTTGTGGCTTAATATTAATATATTACATTTTATGGACAACTAGCCTGGACCACACTGCAAAATATATTATGACAAAAGCAAGAAACTGTATTTTGACATTTTCGTTCATTTTTTAACTAAGTGAGTGGCGCTTTCCTTGGCGAAACTTGTTGCCACAATGAAATGTGTTATGGGTAATAAGAGGGCTTATTTTAGTTAGTTTCTAAAGTGTTCTAAGTGCTTTGCAACGATTTGTATTGTGAAAAGCGCTATACAAACTTGATTTGAATTGTAGCATGATGTTATGAGGTTTTTAAGTGCAGTTTAGATGGTTACTGGCCCAAGTCTAGCTCTGTATGATTTGAGGAAAAATGTTTCAAATTTTTTGTAAAAATGTAAGATATTTTTTAGACTCATTTCATTTTGATGACAGGGTTTATCTCATTACAAATCTGATGCAATGGGCTGTGCATGTTCCTTTCCCGTAAGCAACCCAAACTCAGAGCAGATGCAGAGATCGAGTTTGAGTAAAGCAGTATTAAATGTGAAGTGTTCATGAGATACTGATTTTTGGGGGGATTTTTTCTTACAGAAAAGGAATTCGTAAGCCTGTTCTCTTAGTAAAAGCATCTCTCTTCTCAAGCCACATGAGTTGAGGTATCAATTGTGTCTGTAGCACAAACAGTGCTGAAAAAATATGAATTAAGTTTAATACTTCAGGTTATGGTTAAATTAGATCAAGCATCTACATGAAAATGTGTTATTTGGAAAAAAGTTCATATGTGTAAATTTCATGTGATTTTTTTTTTTTTTTTTTTAAATACACATTACATATTCTTGGTTGTGGAAAACTCTTCTAACTGCTGTTCCCTCTCTTCCAGGTGTGGCTCTCTGTCTGGAGCTGCTACTGACCTCAGCCCTGCTGTCATGGCCTCAGCCCTCACACCATGCAGAAAGCACCCCTCTTAACCCTCATACCTCACACACACTCACACCACACATCACCACACACACGCACAGCCATGATGACCACCTCCCACATGAACGGATATGTGACCGAGTCAGACAGCGGGGGAGGGATCGGCGGAGGCACTGACTTTCTGGAGGAGGTCGTGCAGAGGCACAGGGAGATGGCGGTCGACTGCCCTAGTGAACTGGGTGCCCGCACCCTTGCCGTCAGACGCAGCGCTCAGCTGGAAAGAATCCGCCAGCAGCAGGAGGACCGCAGAAGACGGGAGGAAGAAGGCCGCAACCGTCAGGAACTCGATCTTAACTCATCCATGCGCCTCAAGAAACTCTCACAGAACCCCAAAGTGGGCATTGATAACCCGACCTTCGAGCAAATGGAAGGTCCGGGTGGCTCCGTAGGTGGTCTGCAAAGCCTCACCGCACCACCAACTCTACTAGGTGGGTGTCATAAACTGCTAACGGGTGTTGTTTTCAAAGATTGGTGCTATAAACCCGCCCCTGACTTGTGCAGTGTGCAATTAGCAGTATTGTGGGTGTCAAAGCCATGGCATTTATGTGTTAAGCCTAAACATTGGGACATGGTGCTAATAGGGGATGTACAAGTTTGAATATTTCCTGCAACATTCCGTTTTCACTCTCACTTACATCTTCACATTGTTTCTGTTCTCAGTCCAATAGTGAAAGACTGAATCAGATACTAACAGTGATGTTAAGAATCATTTTTATTAAATGGTTAGTCCACCCAAAAATTTAAATTCTGTCATTAATTACTCATGTCGTTCCAAACTCGTAATACCTTTGTTCATCTTCAGAACACAAATTAGGATATTTTTGATTAAATCCGAGAGCTTTCTGACCCTGAATAGACAGCAACTCAACTACCATGTTCAAGGACCAAAAAGGTAGTAAGGATGTGACATCAGTGGTTCAGCTGTAATTTTATAAAGCTACGAAAATACTTTTTGTGCACAGACAGTACAAAAATAACGACTTTGATGCATGTGAAATTGGTAGTTGCTTTGCTGTCTTTGCAGGGTCGGAAAGCTCTTGGGTTTCATCAAAAATATCTTGTGTTCCAAAGATGAAGTTTTTATGGGTTTGGAAGGACATGAAAGTGAGAAATTAATGACAGACTTTAAATTTCTGTATGAGCTAACCCTTTATTGAAATAAAGGTGAAATAAAATATAAATATTAGATGAAAATCTTAAATAAAAAAATAATGTGAAAACTTAAAACATTTAGTTAAGTTAAAGTACTAAATCTAGAACTGAAACAAACTAAATTAAAGCTATGAGAATTAGGGATGCACCGATCCGTATCGGCCGATCACTTGCGCGTTTTGTCAGTAAAGCCGGTTCTGTAATCAGCGGTAAATGCCATCAGGTGCGTGATTTCACGTTGAGCCGTATATACACACAGCCGTTGTTCACTGACGAGCTGCGCACATTCACACTGATAATGAACATTGATTTGCGCAGCTCGTCGGTAAACAACGGCTGTGTGTAGTATATACGGCTCAACGTGAAATCACGTACCTGATGGCATTTACCGCTGATTACAGAACCGGCTTTACTGACAAAACGCGCAAGCATTATCGGCCGATTCGTATCGGTGCATCCCTAATGAGAATAACAAAAATGACTAAAACCTGAATTAAAATGAATATCAAAATGTTATTAAATACTATAATTATATAACTTATTTATTTATTTATTTATTTTTAATTGTCAACTTAAAAATATAAATACATTACTCAAAGACATTTTTATTTATTAACCCTCTATTTAAAGAAAATTCAATTCCAAGTGCAACATGAAGCACACGAAGTTGTCAACATGATGTACATTTTAAACAAATCACTTGACATATCAGACATACAGTAGTAGTTCTTCACAGCTTTTATCATTCGATAGCACTGTTTTTCCATTGTTTTTCCATCTAAACAAGAACGTGTTTGACTGTTGCACTCGAGTCTCTTACAGCACTCTAAAAACACAGTGCTAAAGTTAAAAGAAGTTCACTCCCATCTCCTTGCATGTTTTTCCTATTCCACTGCCCGTGAAGCATCTTTGTCAACACAAAAGCACATTCTGTGTGAATAGTGCCAACTGCACAACATACAGTTGTATCATTCTTCTCTGTTTACTGTTATCATTGGCATATTGTCAACGTGTCTAATTCTAAAGTTTGGTAATATTTCTATTCAAAATCGTGCTTCCTCGATTTCTAAAAAATAAAATCATTACAAAACATTAAATTAATCTGTAAAAAAAGAAAACTCGCCCAGCCCTAATAAGAATTAACCATTACTTTCCACAATCGTTTGACAAAAAGTGACAAAATGGCACAAATGGTTATGGAAATGTGAGGTTGAAACTGATTCAGAGGCACTGAAGGGTACTTGACTGCTAAAATCAGCATGCATGAGTGAAGTCATTCTTAGAGGAGGCAAAGAGCCGTGTTACTGATGACTAAGAGCGTTCAAGAGCCAAAAAGCCACTGGACTTGAAACTAAACGAGGACAAAAGTCCATTTATATGCCCCATTATTTTAATATCTTTTTAGCTGATTTTTGAAATCTGTTTTTCACCTTTCTTTGCTTTCCTCACACCACAACCTCTTACTTTTTCTCTTTAGTTACTCTCGACATGAAGCCTTTCACTAGAGTTTAATCCATTAGATTGGACAGACACACACATGCTCAGCTCCTCCAGCGAATTCTTGGTTTTGAATAGATCTCCATTAAGGGGAAGTCCAGAATGCATGGCAAGGATGAACGTTACTGTGCAAATGAGAGGGGCACTTGGAGCTGCTGCTGAAAGTCATGGCCGAGGGATGTGTGAGTGGAATTCCTCAGGGAGGGAGAAGAGGACCCTCCGAGGGGGAGGTTAATTAAAAAACCTTTTATGAAACATTCTGACCTAGACCACTCTCGCTGTACTGTTTTCTTCAGCTTTCCTTTTTTGTTTGTGTGCCAGTTCATCTCTCTGCATTGTTTGTCACGCTCTATGCTGTTTTCGGACAGTCTGAAATTATAAAGTGTGCATAAATTATATCCCATCAAGGACAAAGCAAAGGCAACACTTAAGATATTTGATTTGCCCACTAATACCTCTATTAGCCACCCACTTAGACATTACACACCACACAAGGAAAACACACCCACATGTCTCACTCCTATTGTGTCTCGCCATTCTCTCATTGTGGAGTTAGACACTATAAAGGAGAATTACAGCATAGCTGTAACTTGGTTAGTCAAGGACAACGCTAGAATAGCTGAATTACATCTGTGATTTACGCAAGCGTTGTGCGATGTGGATAACAAACAATAAAAATGCTCAGTGGGGGAGTCTTTGTGAGAGGCCATGTCATCAGTTTTCCGGGTGAATGATTCAGAGGTATGTACTGCTGTTCCTCTGTGAAGTTGCTGTTTCTTCTGTTTTTTACAGGCAGGGTGTTTTTGAGATACATGAGTGATCTGCAAGCATACTTATGGTTTGTGTTTGTGCTTTCAGAGCTGGAGGACCTGTTGATGTCCCTCAAGCAGGTGCAGCATAGTTTGAATGACTCTCAGAGTCAAGAAGACATAGAGCTGGTTCTACAGCTGGTCCAGAAGTCTGACTTCCAGAAAGCCTTCAACATTCACAACTCAGTGGCCCACTATATGAACCGGCCCAGCCCTCCCTACCCTATGACGGACCACGCACAGAGCCTCGCACAAGAGGTGAGTGGCACTTGTTACATATGTGGATGCATACACAGTAAATATGGATATGTAAGAAATGCTCTGACACATATGGCATCTCACTAGGCCTACTAATTGTAAAAAGCTTCCAGACAAAGAAAAGAGGAATGTTTTTTCCCCTCTTAAGACCAAGAGGAATAGGTGCTTAAAAAAATAAACAAAGGGATTGGGGGAAAATGTCAAATTACTCATGGTTGAATTTAACAGCCTGTGGACATAATGTCAGCATGTGTGTGAGGAGTCACATGACTGTCCACTCTCCACCTGGTGAAGGAGCTTTTTGAAAAGGTGTTTTTGTGGATTAGTTGATTCATTATCGCAGTTAGAGACCTCTTGCAAAAACATGTTTGATTTGCCTCCACTTTATCTGCCATCTGGAGAAATCTTAATGCTTCTGCTTCAACCTGAACTATGACTTTTGAACTTTTGACGGTCTTATGTGCTGACTGAGATAAACAGGATGTAGACCAGGGGTTCTCAAACCTTTTATACTAAGAAAATATCTGGCTCTCCAAGTATCGCCATAATGACCAACATTAAAATACAGTTGCCTAATAGGCCTAACTATTCAGCTACAGCTCTGCACAGTTCAAAAGCGTGTCAGTTTTATTTCTAATAAGAATATTTATTAGCGTCAGCCACTTTAACATTCTAAATACACAGTTTAAACATTTACACTGCAGAGTGCTTATAAACAGGTTAATAAAAAACTTAATAAAGTAAAATGTGTTAAAATGTAAATGTAAACAAAAAATAAAATAGAAACTTTACAGAAATAAGATTCAAATAAATTGTATTGTGTTTTAACATTAATTTATTTTTAATTTATTGATTCCTCTGCTTACCACTAGAGAGAGCCTGATTACTGAGTACTCATACCACACTTTGAGAACCACTGATGTAGACAAAGAGGTACACTATCAATGAGCAAGATATTAACCGCCAGAATTTTAGAAACAAGTTGTCAGCCACCATTTTTAGCATTTTAACTAAAATTAATGGCCTCCAGAATATTTTGTTGTATGAACATCTGAACATGCAATACAGCAAAATAATGAACAGAGCCTCTATTTTTAAATGAAAAAATCATTCAAGCATTTTTTTTTATCAACACTTGAATTTAGGCAAGTTTCAATTTAAAAAAAAAAAAAAACCTTTTAGGCAAAAGCTGAGAAAATCATATTTCTGTCAGATACTACATCTGAATCATATTCATTATGATAATCAAAGCAAAGATGCAGTAGATCACTTCCATCAGCACCCCCAAAGCTTCACAGTTCTTTACCATTTCCTGGATTGACATTTCATTTGGTGACATTAGATAGATTTCATTTGTATGCTGTTTATTGTCAGTGATCGCATTATCATATTTTGGGTTTTTTGAAAAATCTATTTTTGCGAACTAGTCCTACGTGTTTGCCCGATCGGAACCAAACCAGTGCAGAAAGATTCTCTGGAGAGTCAGTATTAATAATTATCAAAAAGTGTTGAACTTCATCATCATAAAAAGATGCAAAAATGGTAGAAAAAAAGTGGCATGGCCACTTGGTGAAAATGGTAAAATGCCTCTTGGTGAAAACATAGAAATGGATATACCTACGCAACCATTTGTCCTATCAACATGAAAATTGCTGAGAACGGTCTTGGTCCAAAGTGCCATAAGAGGACATTTGCGTATCTCCAAAAAACATGACCACCGTTGGCCGATGAAGTTTGAGCATCTATGAGACAAGGTTAACGGAGGCTGATGGAAACGAAACTCGGTGGACCTGTTTGACTTACGGCCTCATAGGTCTGTGAGAAATTTGAAAGAAATTGGCCACTGGGGGCATATCGCATTATCGCACTATTGTACATTGTGTGGTTTTTCACACATACATGCAATATTCATATCACACAATAGACTTTTTCCTTTTTCTGGAAAACTTTGCCTCTAGAACCAATGCGGTCAATCAAAATGTTTGTTAAATGATCAAGATGAAGTAAAAAACCTACTTTTGCAAACTAGTCTTAGGTTTTTCACTCAATCTGGGAAAAAAACACTGCAGTACAATTCTCTGAACTCTCTAGGTCAATAATTATGAAAAAAAAAATTCAAATTTACCCTTTGGGAAGCTATAACAGGGTCGTTTAGAAAAGAGGTCTGTCCAAACTTACCCAAAATCCTATAAAGCATAATAATAAAACTCAAAACTTCACAAAACCTGCTGAGCACTTGCAACAGGTGATTCTAAACAAGCATGCAAAGTTTTAAGGACATCGAAACACAGCTGGCGCTATAACAGTCATGCATGTTAAAAAAAAAAAATTAAAAAAAAAAACTTTTTTTATGGTAAATTACTATGATTTCCCAAAAATGCTTTTTAAATCATTGGTTTAGGTCATTTAAATCTTTTTTCATATGTGCCTAATTGCCTTAAAATGCTTGAAATCTAGTTATCGGTGCTTGCAGATATATTTTAATATGTTAGAGTTTTTATTTTGTATTTTTAGAATTTTGTTAGAATTAATGTATCAAAAACTAGAGCTTTGGTGAGGATAAACTTCAACAACAAAAAAAAGTAGAAACTCTAAACTTTTGAACGGAAGTTTATATTCTGTGCGAGATGAAAGTTACAATGGATATTTTTAACCCAATCTCAAGGACGCATGAAGAGCTGTGAAACAGGATCTCTCTCTGTAGGTGTGAAGCACAACTTAAGACCTGTTTTGATGTTTGTCATTGCACTTGCTTACTCTTTTTAGAAGCACGTTAGAGGTGAAGTGACACTTTGCCAAATGTGTCTTATTGTTGACTGTTCATCTGTTGATACTGTCATTGAAACAGTAGCATCAAAAAGCAATTCAGGACAAGAGATTCAGAGTATTCAGTGGTTAACAAATACAAAAGGGCAATTAGCAGACTGGCTAATAGGGGAACATCTGCGTTTGTGTATTAATGGCACTTAGCAACGGACTGTTCAAACTGGAATAATACTTCATTTACTTTTAAACAATTCTGTTGGACTGCGTTCACTAATTGAGTCAGATTCAGTTCAATGTTATAGTCACACAATCATTTGATAGTCACAAGCTGTCAGCGCATTTCTGCATATAGGTGCATGTCTATTGTTGGTATCAACAAGTGGTTGGTAAAGTTGATGGAACATTACTGACGTGATTAGTTAACACACCCCACCCAGGTTTTTTTTTTTCTCTAAAAATAGCGATTACGCCTCTCTAACTCCTGGTTAATCATCTTTGATTCATATTATCAACATAGCTGTAACCAGAAATTACAAAAAAACAGGCACAGTAACAACTTGTTTTAATCTGTTCGTGATAATATAATCAAGTTTTGTCAATGCCATGTGACTAATCAAATTAAAATGACGTCATGACTTGCTGGTTGGCTGATGGCACCACACGTTTATAATTCAGAGTAAAGGACAGTTCAGAAGATCTGACATTTTATAGCTGTCCAAATGCATCCGTTTTACGGTGAAAAGGCTCTTTAGTTGGAGTCAGTGTTGTGTGAAGTGCTAATGAGAGCCTGATAAACTCATGGTTGTTTTTGGTTCTCTCACTCGGTGGAGGACAATAGCAGACAGAGAGTTGCTCTGTCCTCCACATTCATTAAGACCTAGATCCACTGACCTGTGCTGTGCTCTCACAGTAATACCCTCTCTCATGGGACAGGTTACCAGAGCCAGTGTGTGGACTGTCTTTTTTTAAACGTGGGCACATCTTATCCAGAGCTCTTGAATATTATCCCCTTATGTCTTCATAAATACTGTTTTTGCCAAAGTTCTCCAAAAAGATCTCTTTATACTGGATGTTCGCCATCTGTAACTGATTTGAACACGGAGAGATTTGGAAATGATCCTACAGTTACACATTGCTCTGACCCCTTGATACAAAGCTGTACTTTGTGTTTGCAAAAACCTAAAGGATTCTTGCTGAAATCCAGAGCCCTACTTTCTGGTACAGTCTGAAAGTAAACAACATCATTCCCTCTTAGTCTTGTGCAGAAATCATAATGGATAATTTTACATTCTTTTGGCACAGTGTGATATTGTGTGACCGTTATTATCCAAGATTGTTTAATTAGCTTTTTAAGTAAAACTGAATATTTATAAGGAAATAATGTAAAACTGGACTTGATTTTATGCAAGAGGGTTTCTTTAGATCTTAAAAGTAGGCTGTGATATTTTTGGTTATTATTTTTCCACATTTGTCAGCAGAAAAAGTTCATTTTGGAAGTAGAGAAGTTGTTATGTTTTGATGACACTTAAATCTTTAATTTTTTTCATCTTCAGACTATGCCCTGATGATTCGTGTATAATAAGACCAGGGACATTTATTAAGAAAGTAAACACCTACAGTTTTAATTTCATATGTCTGTGATAATGTCACTGTCAATAAATATGAATTACCATTTTAAAGTTTGGGGTCAGCACTTTTTTATTTTTGGAAATAAATGAATACTTGCAGCTTTGCCATCACATGAATAACTTGCGTTTAAAAAAAACTAATGAATATTTAATATTATTAAATATAATTTTAAAAAATAAAATATAATATAATATAATATAATATACACTACCAGTCAAAATTTTTTGAACAGTAAGTTTTTTTTTTTTTTTTTTTTTTTAAAGAAGCCTCTTCTGCTCACCAAGCCTGCATTTATTTGATCCAAAGTACAGCAAAAACAGTAATGTTTTTAAATATTTTTACATAATTAAATATTATTATAAAACTGTTTTCTATATTAATTAATGAATATATTTAGAAATGTAATTTGTTCCTGTGATTTCAATTTTTAGCAACATTACTCCAGTCACATGATCCTTCAGAAATTTTTCTAAAGTTCTGATTTGCTGCTTGCTTTATTATAATTATAATAATAATTATTATTATTATTAATGTTTATTATTATTATTAATATGTTGAAAACAGCTGAGTATAATTTTGTTTTTCAGGTTTGAATGGAATGGAAGTTTTCAAGTTCAGTATTTATCTGAAATAGAAATCTTTTGTAACATTCTAAATGTATTTTATAATCACTTTTAATAAAATTTTGCAAGTAATGATTTCTATAATTTCTTTCCCATAAAAAAGACAAGCTTTTGATTGTTATAGTGTATTATGTTACAAAATCTTTTTTATTTCAGATAAATGCTGATCTTTGAATCTTTCTATTCATCAAAGAATCCTGAAAAAATGTACTCAACTGTTTTAAATATTGATACCAATAATTATAATGTTTCTTGAACAAATCAACATATTAGAATGATTTGACACTTCAGTGACACTGAAGACTGGAGTAATGATGCTGAAAATGTAGATTTGATCACAGCAATAAATTACATTATAAAGTATATTTAAATAGAAAACAGTTGTTTTAAATAGTAAAAGAAAATCAAAAGTGTACTGGTTTTGTACTTCGGAACAAATAAATGCAGGCTTGGTGAGCAGAAGAGACATTTAAAAAACATTAAAAATATTGCTGTTCAAAAACTTTTGACTGGTAGTGTATAAATATAAATAATATTTATTTTAGTACGCTAGTACTTTTAAATATGTAAATTTGTTTTACTGTCTTACTATATTTTTGAGCATATAAATGCAGCTTTGATAAGCATAAAAGACTTTCAAAAACATTAAAAAACGTACTCGTCCTAAACTTTTGATTTGTAGTGTTTATTATAAAAATGAAATGCATTTTGTCAAAGGTGTTTGTCAAATTCAGCACTTCATACCACTGTACTTTAAGACGTGATACATCTAGTAGTGTTGTTGTTTTGCTATGATAACCTGATGTTGTTAAATCTTTTCTCATAGGTGGAAGTCATGATGCACAACAGCTCACAGAAGGAAGGACTTGAGCTAAGCACCCTGCTCAAAACGCCTCACATGCAGGTCAGTCTCCATCATACGCACACACATCCCCCAATTTTCCCATGTCTCCTCTATGTTGCTGTGCCGATGCTTACAGCTGTGATCACAGTCCTGTCAGAGAGCCTTAGCTCTTTTGAACTCTATAATATGACGTTGAGGTCAGACTCATGTCTACTCTGTACAACTCAGTGGCTTTCATCCTGAATATAACTCATCATCTCTCTATATCCTTCAGGCGCTCATGATGACCCATGACAGTGTGGCTGAACAAGAGATGCAGCTGGAGCCTCTTGTTCCTTCTGTCAATCAAAGTGAGACTCTCACCCAATGGGGCGGGGAGACTGTCAAAATCGTGCGGATCGAGAAAGCAAAGGACATCCCATTGGTGAGGACATTCTTTCATTGCTTTTTTTTAGAATATTATGCACTTCTTGAAATCTGATCTGTGTTTTAGCTTAATGTGCACATGTGTATTTATGCAGGGAGCCACTGTTAGAAATGATATGGACAGCGTAATCATCAGCCGCATCGTGAAAGGAGGGGCGGCAGAACGCAGTGGCCTTCTGCATGAAGGAGATGAGATTCTAGAGATCAATGGTGTGGAAATCCGTGGGAAAGATGTCAACGAAGTCTTCGACATCCTGGTAATTAATTAAAGGGGTCCTATTATGCTTTTTCACTTTTTGAACTTTAACCAGTGTGTGGTGTGTATGTTTGGGCATAAAAAACATCTACAAAGTTACAAATCTCAAAGTCGTTCGTTTTCGTTTTTTAAAAATCCCTTTTAAAGAACTACATCGAAACGGCTCATTTGGACTACAGAGTTCCAAATAATAAAAATTATGCGTTTTTCGAACCAACAAGCATGCCAGCATGTTCAAGTACACCCCAAAACAAAATAAAGACTTTGTAAAGGCGCATAATAGGACCCCTTTAAAGAACGATAGCTAGACGAAAGAGGGAAAAGTCTGTTGGGTTTTTGATTATAAAACACTAGGTAATGACGTTTTCAAAAACATTCTTATGCCACTGAACACTGAATGTTGTTGTTTTCCCATGTTCACAGGCGGACATGCATGGTGTACTGAGTTTTGTTCTCATTCCGAGCGCGCAGATCAAACCACCTCCTATTAAAGAGACTGTGGTAAGGCCTTCCATCAAAACTAAATTAAAGGGATAGTTCACCCAAAAATGAAAATTCTGTCATTTATTACTATCCTCATGTTGTTCCAAACCCCTAAGACCTTTATTCATCTTTAGAACACAATTTAAGATATTTTTGATGAAATCTGAGAGCTTGCTGAACCTGTATAGACAGCAATTCAACCGACACATTCAAGGCCCAAGAAAAGTAGTAAGGACATTTGTTCAAATAGTCCATGTCACATCAGTGGTTCAACCGTAATGTCATGGCTTTTCTTACTTAGAATTTTTGTCTTGTTTCCAGCCAAAACATCTAAAAATTCTTAAATCAGGAATGATTTTCTAGACAAGGAAAAAATATTGTCTTGTTTTCAGAAAAAATACTTAAGTGAGTTTTTGCTTCATGCTGAATTTTGACTGAATTTTTTAAATTTTTCTGAAAACAGTTAAACGCATGACAGAGACTGACACGAAAAAGAACAAATTGTTAAATATTTTGTTTGTTTTTTTCACGCACAAAAAGTGTTCTCATAGCTTCATAACATGGTTGAACCACTGATGTCACATGGACCATTTTGTAGGAGAAGTTCACTTTTTAGATCTAAAATTTACAGACAATTTACTCACTTCCTTGTCGTCCAAGATGTTCATGTCTTTCTTTCTTCAGTCGATAAGAAATTTCAAGAGTTATCTCCATATAGTGGACTTCAATGGTGCCCCCAAGTTTGAACTTCCAAAATGCAGTTTAAATGGCTCTAAACGATTTCAGCCAAGGAAGTAGGGTCTTGTCTACTGAAAAGATTGGGCATTTTCTAAACAAATTGACAATTTATATACTTTTTAACCTCAAACGCTCGTCTTGTCTATTTTCTGCAATGCGCGTGCAAAGTCTGTGTAATCCAGGACAATACAGTTAGAGTATGTCGAAAATCTCCCATCTCATTTTTTTGAGATGGTAGTATCAACCCAGTGTTTTCAAAGTGAACATGCAAAGAAGACCAAATGTTCTTTACCAAAAAAAAAAAAAGTTAAAACAGCGATTGAAGGGCGATTTTGAAGTTTGAGAATAAAACAAGATGGAAGTTTTTCGACCTACCTTGTCTACTCTAACTGTATAGACCCAGATTACACCGAGCTCACATATGCATCATAGAGAATAGACAAGACGAGCATTTGAGGATAAAAAGTATATAAACTGTACATTTGTTTAGAAAATGACAGATCGTTTCGCTAGATAAGACCCTACTTCCTCGGCTGGGATCGCTTAGAGCCCTTTATAGCTGCATTTTAACTGCATTTTGGAAGTTCAAACTTGGGGGCACCATTGAAGTGCACTATATGAAGAGAAATCTTGAAATGTTTTTCTCAAGTAACATGATATCTTTACAACTGAAGAAAGAAAGACATGAACATCTTGGATGGCAAGGGGGTAAGTAAATTATCTGTAAATTTTTGTTCTGGAAGTGAACTTCTCCTGTAACAATGTCCTTACTACCTTTCTGGGCCTGGGAATGTTTTAGTTGCATTGCTGTCTATGGAGGGTCAGAAAGCTCTCGGATTTCATAAAAAAAAATCCTAATTTGTGTTCTGAAGATGAACATGGATCTTATGGGTTTGGAATGACATGAGGGTGAGTAATTAATGACAGAATTTTCATTACTGCTTGAATAAAGCAATGCATAAATACAACTAATCAATAATTAAACCCTTATCCCCATCTTCACCCAGGTGCACGTGAAGGCACATTTTGACTACGACCCCTCAGATGACCCCTACGTTCCATGCAGAGAGCTCGGCCTGTGTTTTCAGAAGGGAGATATCCTACACATTATCAGCCAAGACGACCCCAACTGGTGGCAGGCCTACAGAGATGGGGATGAAGACAACCAACCTCTTGCTGGCCTGGTCCCTGGTACTGTATCCCACATGCTATTCTGTGGATCCAGATTTTATTTAAATATATATCTGCCTAATTTTTTGACATTAAGTTTCACACTTACATGTCGTCTTCTCATCTGATTGTCCAGGCAAAAGTTTCCAGCAGCAAAGAGAGGCAATGAAGCAAACCATAGAGGAGGATAAAGAGCCTGAGAAATCAGGTTAGGGTCACAGAGCTTGTGCACATTCTTAAGCACATACAGTCAAACCAAAAATGATTCAGACGGCTTTAACACTTCTCACATTGTCAGTTTATTCGCTATATTTTAGAAAATGGTAATAAAATATGACAAGAACTAAACTGTGTTTAGTTAAACTGTGTCAGAACAAATTCATCTTGATAATCACAAATGAATTACAGTCAAACCTAAATGTATTCAGACACCTTCAAAATGCCACATTAGAGTTAAACTGTGTCAGAACATATTCATCTTTATAATGTCAGATAACTTTGATAGAAAGGTATGTAACAAAACATGGTCAAGTGAAAGTGTCAAATAAAATTTTTGGTCCCAAATTTGTATTATATGTCTTATTATATGGGGTATAATATGTCACAGTTTACTTTATTTTGCTATCCTCACTTACATAAATTAACTAAAGTGTCCACTAGTAAAAACATATCAGAAATTATATCTGGTGTCTAAATCATTTGTTTGGTTTGACTGTACATGCACAGCTTTGAATTCTCATTAACACTCTTTTTTTGTTTGACAGGAAAACTTTGGTGTGCAAAAAAGAACAAGAAGAAGCGAAAGAAGATGCAATACAATGCTAATAAAAATGATGGTGAGTCTCTTCAGACAAACACCAAAATAAATATATATATATATGCTGAGGGGTCTCTACACGTCTTTGACGACTAATAATTTAGTTAATTTAATAATTAAAATAACTTTTTATTGTGTGCTTCACCAAAATGTAAAACATAACAGCAAAATTTTACGCAGCAGACCCTAAAGTACTCTTCAGTTTGGATGTTCTACAGTAGTTTGTTGTAGTTCCATCCCATCCATTTCCTCTTGTTCTGCAGACTTTGATAACGAGGAGGTTCTCACATATGAAGAAATGGCACTATATCACCAGCCAGCCAATCGCAAGCGGCCCATCGCTCTCATCGGCCCACCAAACTGTGGTCAAAATGAGCTAAGACAAAGACTGCTATCCAGTGAGCCGGACAGGTTTGCTGGTGCTGTTCCTCGTAAGTATTAGAAAACATGCTGTTTTACTTAAGGCTGCCCCCTAATAGTCGACTAACCATCAGTCGACAAGAAGAGGCTTGGTCAACCAAAATTGTATTAGTCGCTTAGTCGCAGAAAAAAAATACAATGAAGGTGCCGCTGCGGTCACTTGCTCTTAAAATACTCCATCATTTTCGGTCATACAGATAAAAGTAATACATCTTTTGAATCTGTAAAGACTCAACAAAACATTGCAATTTTGTAAAATAATGAAAGCAAACAGGATGCGCGTTCTGCCGTCTTGGTCTCTGTGAACTTAAGCACAAAACTCAAACTCTGTGTATACTTGCCTTACAAACATGAAACATATATCTATAGAGAGTGAAATGTCTACTTTCAAATGAACCAATTCAAAAAAAAAAAAAGATATTCTCAGATTATGTAATCCGTATGAAACATGCATATGGGCGCATCACTTCAGAGCTGACGAGTCAGTGTTGCCGAATTTAAGGCGAAAACCAGTAGTATATCAATAAATTACTAAAATGTTAATCCTGACATTTATAACCATTACTTTTTAAAAAGCTAATTATTATGATTTAAATGGTTTATTAATAAACATGCAATTAGATGACTAATGCTTAAAATAAACGACTACTAGTCGACCAGAAAAATCTTTAGGTCAAGGGCAGCCCTAGTTTTACTCTGTTTTATTCTTTAATGTCCTGAGCAACAAACTCTCTTTGCTGCAGACACCACACGAAGCCGGCGTGATATCGAGGTGAATGGCCGTGATTATCACTTTGTGACTCGTCAGGCCTTTGAGATGGACTCTGCGGCAGGGAAGTTCATAGAGTCTGGAGAGTTTGAAAAGAACCTCTACGGCACCAGCACAGACTCAGTCCGACAAGTCATCAACACGGGCAAAATCTGCCTCCTCTGTGTACACACTCAGGTGAGATGGACCACTCAAAACACCTTAGAAACAATGCCTTAGCACAGGGTTAAGCAGTTGTGTTCCTGGAAGCCACTTTACTCCAGAGTTGAAAGCCTTTAGTGGTCTTGAAGACCTTTATTTGGTTGCTGGAAGGTGGCCTCTAGGAGCAGAATTGCACACCTCTGCCTTAGCATTTTGGCAACCAATTTTGCAAACCAAGTACGTCCTGCATTTCCTTGAGGATTGTTGGTATTAATTTCCTCTCTCTCTTTTAAGTCTTTAAAGGTGTTGCGCAGCTCGGACCTCAAGCCCTACATTATCTTCATTGCTCCTCCATCCCAGGAGCGATTGAGAGCCCTCTTAGCAAAAGACAACAAAAACCCAAAGGTAAACATCAGCCCTGAAAGATAAGCTCGTAGGAGCTATTCACATAGACCATGTTTTTGCATTCCACTGTGCTGATTTTCCATTGTTTTTCTACGTAAACCTGCTAGATGGACATCTTAGGCCCAATCCCAATTCTATTTTCTACCCCTTCGCCTACCCCTCGCCCCTTCCCCTTGTCCCTTGAAACAAAGTGTAAAGGGGAAGGGCTAAAATATTCCCCCTAAGAAATGGGACACCACTACAACACTGTTATACGTCATCATGGGTTGTCGCTAGTTCCTAATGTTACGTCAGAGGACATGCGCAGATGTTTATCACTCATTCCAAGATGTCAAAATGTTGTCATGTTTCAAAAAGTACAAATGTACGGTGTACGCACCGTTCATTCACATGTGGCCGTAAGCAAAACAAACAACGCATTATCACATGCGCGGCAAATTGCTAATCAGTGTAGTGGTGCCTGGAGAAGTATATATGCTTCATTTGTGAATTTCGTTTTCAACTTTCTATTTGAACGCGTTCGTTTTCTGGATCCTTGGACTAAAATGTTTACAGGGGTTCACTTGTTTAAGAAATTTCTGATTGTAAAAATCAGCTTCTTTTTATTTGTAAGGTATCGTTTTTATTATTATGTACTGATTTAAATTACTGGTGCGGTAGACGTATCGGGCGCAGGTGCATTAGGCGCAATCATCAAATACATTTCAAAGCAAGCCGGCTCCACGGTCCTGACTGCATCATCAAATTTTAAAACCAACACACACTAATTTATTGAAAAACATAAGGTTTATTCGTTGTTTCTCTTTTAACTTTGGTCAGTTTGCAGAGAAAAAGGTACATACAAAAAGAGATGAATTAACAGAATCTGAGGTAGCCCCTATTTTTTCCACTTACTAAAGAAAAAAAAAACTGACCTAGGCTACATATCTGACCTATCTGATCACAAAGTGCATAAAACAAAGTAGTGCAGAGTAGTAGGCTCTTAGAAATAACATTTGTTTCCTTTTGAAACAAAATAAACAAATTGCACACATTTGACCCAGGAACATCTCAAAGTGCATAAAATAAAAAGTGCAGTTTTCACAACTATAACAACACTGAGGGAACATATTTTAAATCACCATGTGTGATTAGGCATGCCTCTGTTACGCATCCCACATTATATTGATGTATTGTAGGCTACAGTTACCCTGCTGACTTAGTGGGACATTTTTTGTTTTGAACGAGAGCAGTGACTTTAGGCTCGTAAGTTGTCAATGCAATTCGAAGGTATGCGGAATAAGCGGTGTTGGAGGCTTGATGTGGAGCGAATAAAATTAATTATAGCCATAACGCTGTCCATTGTCGTTTTGAGTTCCCCGCTTAGTTTTGCGCACAACACCTCCTGATGCACAATGCAGTGTAAGGAGATCAACTGAGGTGCAACAGCGGACCAACGTGCTGCCAAACCATTCACTTTCCATGTCATGGACGGAGCCCCATCTGTCACAAGCATGCACACACGCTTCATATCCAGACCTATTGTCTTTAAAAAAGGCGGAAATTTTCTATATAGACTATATAGCCAGTTGTGTGTCCTTCTAACGGCAGTAGGCCGAGCAGCTCCTCTCGGAAGCATTTGCCATCAAAAAAACGGACATATATGCACAACTGAGCAGTATCAGTTTGATCTGTGGACTCATCTACTGCTATAGACATAGTATCAGCTTTCATCAGGTCTCCTAACAGCGTTTCATACACATCTGCAGCAAGAATTTCAACCCTACGAATGTTTGAAGTATCTGACAGGGGTACGGTTTTTTATAGCAGATACCACGCTCATTTTAATTGTATCGTCATTTATCACCTCATCCACGACAGCCAGCATACAGTCCTTCACGGTTTCAGAGTCTGTGAATGGCTTTTTCTTTTTTGCCAGTATCCAGGAAACACGAAGGGATGCTGCAGTAGCTCTCTCTTGGGCTGTGAATGACCGCACCATGCTAGTACTGCTCCGGTTGTAAGATGAGCCCTCTCTTGAGATCCCTCTGGAAAATTGGTGCGAAAAGTGTGGTGTTTCTCAACATGATGCCTCCACACATTGTAATCTTTAAGTACTCCAACGCACTCATTACAAATTAAACACATCGGTTTGGCGTTTGGATGTGGCGGTAAAATAAACAAGTATTTGTCAGTCCAGGCAGGGTTAAACTTACGGTTTTCATTGGCAATTTTACGTTTCAGTTTTGAGAAAGACATATTGATAGTATACTAAGCTACTACCAGCACGCTCTGCAATGTTTGCGTGTTGCAGGCTACGTAATTTACATAGGAATGCGCGTTTTTGACGGGACCATAGACATAATAAATACTTTATATTAATATAATATATATTTATATTAAATTATATTAAATAACAATTTATGAATAATATATATTAATTTATTATCTATGGGCGGAACCACGGGCTGGGCCACTCGAAGGTTGATTCTGGGCCGCCAATCGAATAGCCCTGCTGTAACATAACAAAATGTGGAAAAGTAAAGCGCTGCGAATACTTTCCGGATACACTGTACAAGTAAGGGATAATGTACAGGCAGCCGGTAGTTATCGCAGAAATAAGCCCCGACAGTGTGATCAGGACCCGACGCGAAGCGGAGGGTCTTGTTTCACACTGAAGGGGCTTATTTCGCGATAACTACCGGCTGCCTGTACATTATCCCGCTTATTACACGGCTACTTGCCACATAAGGAAAAAAACTGGACATGAATATGAATTTGAAACCTTTTATTGGCATATTTGTTTTAAATTAACATTTTTATCCTTCCGCGAAACGATATAGTACCACGTGACTAACATTCAAACTATGTACGTTAGTAAGACAATTTAAATAGATTAATGTCGAAATTTTCCATTGTTAATTGTGGTTGTCCAGTGTTTGTCACAAGATGGCGCCAAACGGTAATCTTTGTTGACACGGAGGGATTTTAAACATACAAGTAGTACCGGCTATGCGTTATTACTTTGGAGCGGTGATTATTTGAAAAGAACGAACCTGCAAATGTCTCAACTGACCAATCAGAATCAAGCATTCCAAAGAGCCGTGTAATAAGTCTTAATAACCGAGGTTCCCTTTAATTAATTTGGTGTTAGCATTTTAGGAAAACGAAAATCATTGCTCGGTTAAAATGACCAGAACACATCATGCTCTACATGTTCACGAAACATCTCAAGCCTTTGCATTTTTTTCCATTCCCCTGCACTCCATGTCGCATTTTAAACAAACCCTTTGAACTACTACTCCCATTCTCATGGTTTCACAACCTTTTTGTACTCCTCTCTCATTTTCAGCCTGAGGAGCTAAGAGACATCATCGAGAAGGCCCGTGAGATGGAGCAGAACTACGGCCACCTGTTTGACGCCGCCATCGTCAACTCCGACCTAGATAAGGCCTACCAGGAGCTCCTGCGTCTCATCAATAAACTAGACACTGAACCTCAGTGGGTCCCCTCATCCTGGCTGCGCTGAGATGAAGCCCACTCGCAGCGACCCCTCCACAGACAGGTGTAAATGAAGAGCAGACTCGTTTGTGAATCGCACACTCTCGCCTTCCATAGACTTGACTGACTGCCGCTGTTTTTACACTACAGGATTCAACACTAGATAAGGACACTACGCCCCCTCAGACCTTGCCAGAAGTGTCTGTCTGCGCTGCGCTGTCAGCAGGCTGAGGGAATGAGAGTTTTTATGTCATAACTCGTTTGATCATGGTGTGTTTTTCGAGTCCGGTTACCCACATTCCAGCGAGAGTTACCAGCACTTGGTGCAGCAGTAGAATTAGGGCTTCTATACTGCTTTTGATAACTATTTATGATTGTAAATATTCTATATGTATTTTTAAAGACGTTTTGGGAAGGAGGGTTTATGTTGTGGGAAAGCGTTCACCGTTTTAAAAGTCCAATGAGATAGTAGTTTGTGTTCCCTGACGTTATTAGTGGACGAGAGTACACTCTGTTCTCTCCGCTTTCACCCTGAAACGCTGATGTACAATGTTACAGGAACAACTCTTTCAAGCTTACAAGACACTAAAAGGGATAAATGTCAAAGCGACTGATGCCTTCTATCCCTGTGACGCTGCCTCCGTGTTCCTATGGCAAGCAACACTGTGATTGTGACAGAGCTTAATAGTACACTTCAGGTTTTTCGAGAGTTTTCAAGGCCACATCTGAACATAGGTGCAGGATGCAAGTGGCTAAATGTAAGTCTATGCTCTCTGTCTCAGTATTCACATGCACTTCCAGCACTCAGAAGTGTAACCAGTATTGTAAACAGTATTTAACAGCAATACAGCGAGGTTCACTTTCTGAGCGTCAGCACGGCCTAGTCTTAGTCAATGCTTCTGCACAATTTAAAATGTATGATTTGTTTTGCGATTGGATTTGAAGGTTCGGTGTTGTTTTTACCCATTTGAACATGAGCAAAGAGCTTGTGGTAATGCGCTACATTATTAGGATCTCATTAAATCTGCCAAGAAGAACATGTCCTGGTCATAATTCGCTCCAAAATCAAAAAGAAAAAATCTTTCATTTTCTTAATTAAATTTTTTTTTTTTTTTTTTTTTTTGACAATGTCTTTAAGTTTTGTTTTTTTCTCAAAATTCATTCAGTATGCAAAAAAAACTATTTTCTTTAAAAAATCATAATAATAAAGTGAAAATGCTGTTCAAAAATCTGCTGTTAGACTCTAATCTAAATCACTTTTGATAAAAACAAAAATGCAATAAAAAGTTTTGAAAAAATGCTTAATTTATATATATACATTTATATATATATATATATATACATATAACATTTTCTGTTTGGTTTTGGGGTGTAATTGTACCTGGACATGTTTAATGAGATTTTTTCCATTGGTTTTCATGACTTTGGATGATCAAAAGTATGAAACATCAGCTCCATGTTGAGGTGAGATGTATGCTTATGAATGCATGGATTTGCATTATGTTGATGTGCAAATGCTGGAAGTGAGAAACTCTTGATCTTGAAAGACAGACGGAAAGCTGTGTGCGTGTGTGCGTTTTTGTGCGATTGGTAACTATTTTAAAAGAAGGACTTTCAGTTATTGCAGACAAGTGTTATCTCCATAGCTGTTTCAAGCACACACTGGAAACAGCTTTACTGAGATTTGTTCTGCAGAACTGTTTTTACTATTGTTTTTTTTTCCTTAAGATAATCAATGTGTATTTAGAAAGCAACCTAAATATTTTTTTAATGTACAGAATAATAGCTCTGCTACTAGAAAACACACCGTTGAGGTTTTTACTCTTGTGCACTACACTTTGGTTTGTGTTGTGAGTGTGGACGGAGCCAGTAACCCGCTGTGCGACACCTCAGTCTCATGTGATCTAGTTACATGCCAGTCAATTAGGATTAATGAATGTAAAAGAAGAATCACCTTTCCTTCTCAACTGTTTTTGTATGAATTAAACAAGTGAATTAAAGCCCAGATTAATAGTGTTTGTCTCTTTTTCTTTATAGATGAGATTGTGTGTGTGTGTGTGTGTGTGTGTGCGCGTGTGCGTGTGCGTGTGCGTGTGCGTGTGTGTATTTATGGATAGATAGATATTTAAAACCAGTCTTAAGTAGCATGGGTATATTTGTTGCAATAGCCAGCAATACACTGAATGGGTCGAAATTATCAATTTTTCGTTTATGCCCAAAATCTTTAAAATATAAAAATCATGTTCCATTAAGATATTTTTGTAAATTTCCTACCATTAATACATAAAAACTTAGATTAGTAATATGCATTGCTACAACAACTTCATTGGACAACTTCAAAGGTGATTTTCTAAAAAAAAATTTGCACCCTCAGATTTCAGATATTCAAATAGTTGTATCTCAGCCAAATATTATCCTATCCTAACAAACCATACATGAATGGAAAGCTTATTTATTTGTGATGTATAAATCTTAATTTTAAAAAACTGACCCTTATTATTGAATTTGTGGTCCAGGGTCATATATATATATATAATCAGGGTGTCCGCAGGTCCTTAAAAAGTCTTAATGACTTAAATTCAGATTCGATAGGTCTTAAATTTTGGTCACATTACTTCTAAAATATCTTTGGTCTGACTAACCTAATGGCTGTTTACAGTCATTGGACAGAACAAGGATTCCCCCAAACCTTTCTTGTTTGTAAATTCATGAATGCATTTAAAACATTATTCTTATAACATTATTTATATATTACTTATTGCACTTGTAATTTTGCAGTGTAAATTATTTAATCTGCCTGGTAACAGCCCTATAGAATTCATTGTTGAAGTGTAATAATTTGAAATGAAAGGTGATGCATACATTTTTAAATTTTGAAAAAATAGGCCTTTATAAAGGTAAATAAAAAAAAAATATGATGATTTAAGTATGTTAAAGTTGAACACTGGTGAAAATATTGCTTATAAAATATTTTTGTGTGGAATATTGTCTGCTGATATGGAAAGTTCACTATATTTTAGTAATAAATCTCATTAATGGCATTTTAGTTTTTAAATTTAGTTTTCTTTTTACATCCACCACATTAAATATTACATATACTTTATGTATGTAATATAATGTGTATTTCCATTACAGGTTTAGGTCTTAAATTTCATATAAGGTGGTATTTAAAAAGGCTTAAATTTCACCTGTTCATATCTGTAGAAACCCTGTGTATTTATATAGCTTAATTACTAAAATTAAAATAAAGAGCAAATCTTAGCAATCCTAAAAATAATATATAATTCATCAAATTTCAGTAATTAACCTTATGTGTGTGTATATATATATATATACACACAAATTACAATAAAATGCTAATTTTTGCAATCCTAAAAATATGAATAATATTCTGTAAGTTTTTTTTTTTTTTACTGAAATTAAAATAAACAAATCTTAGCAATCCTAAAAATTATATATATAAGCTTAATTACTCTGAAATTTAAATAAAGTGCAAATCTTCGCAATAATATTCTGTAAGATTTTTTTTTTTTTTAATGAATACATTTATTCAGCAAGGAAGCATTACAATTGTCAAAATTATATTTTTCAAACAAATGTGTTTCTTTTGAACTTTCTATTCAGCAAAAATGTTCACAAAACAATAATGTAACAACTGTTTTCAATCTTTATGACAGATTTTTTTAGCAGCAAATCAGCATATTAGAATGATTTCTGAAGGACCATGTGACTGAAGTAATAATGCTAAAAATTCAGCTTTATATCACAGGAATAAATGACATTAAAATATGCATTTTAAATTTTAGTAGGCTAATGTTTTGCAATACAGTTTTACTGTATTTCATTTTTTTTTTTTTTATTCAGCCTTGGTTTATTATTGTGGGGGGTTTAAAAAAATGCTCAAACTCATATTTGCTAACACGTTACAATAAGGTTCAATAGTTAACTAAATTAGTTCTTAGTTAATGTTAATTTCAGCATTTACTAATGCCTTATTAAAATCAAAAGTTGCTTGTTAACATTAGTTAATACACTGTGAACCACGTATATTAACAATAAACGACTGTATTTAATTAACTAACATTAACAAATATTAATACACAGTGTAATAAATGTATTGTTCATTGTTCGTTCATGTTAGTTAATACATTAACGAGTGTTAACAAATAACATCTTACTGTGAATTTTTTTAGGCTCGTTGGCCGGTCAGTCGCCTCCGAATCACAAGATGGCGACACAGAGCAACTTAACACGCCAAGAACAAAAGAATGACTTCCTGTTCCGCCTGACTTTTCAACATGCTGATGAAGTAGACAGCAGAGAAACCGCTGTTCAGCTTTCTTTACATTTTGTGTATACATACGCTTGGATTTTCACCATCAAATTAAGGACATTAAGTAAACTCTACTACACATTTCTCCTTCATATCGGTAAGTGAAAGAGTATAGTTGTAGTGACAGGAAGTGGTGTTCAACTGTGTCATTTACTTCATCACTTGTTTATAAATACTTTTTAGTAAACCGTATGTTTGATGGACAGTTTTTGTGTCTCTATTCTTAACGCAGAAGTTTCTCTTACATATATGTATATATAAAATAACTGTTTACCTGAGAAGCTTTGTGTTGTACATCCTTCGGCTGTAGCTCAAATCCTAGTGAGCTTTCTACACAGACAGCATCCTCACATTAGACTTTTCCCCTTTGCTAGGAACAAGATGCCTGGACTCAGTTGTAGATTCTACCAGCACAGGTTTCCAGAAGTGGAAGATGTGGTGATGGTCAATGTCAGATCCATAGCAGAGATGGGTGCCTATGTGAGTCTACTGGAGTATAACAACATTGAGGGGATGATCCTGCTCAGTGAACTCTCCAGGAGACGAATCCGATCCATCAACAAACTCATCCGCATTGGGCGCAACGAATGTGTGGTGGTTATTCGTGTGGATAAAGAGAAAGGTATGGCTGTGTTTGAAAGCTGTGTTTCTTGCTTTTTTGATCCGTTCCTCCTTTTAACCTGTGATATCCATATTCCCACAGGCTACATTGATTTATCCAAAAGAAGAGTATCACCTGAAGAGGCCGTTAAATGTGAGGACAAGTTCACAAAATCTAAGACGGTGAGTCTTCCACATTTAGCTGTCAAACAGCACTCATCAGTGTCAAAATAACTGATGGCCAATCAAATTTGAAGTCTATGGAAGCCCGTTTCCGCCACTGAGTAATTTGTGATTTGTTCTCACAATTTTTTTTCCTCAGAATTGTGAGATATAAACTCACAATTGCAAGTTATGAAGTCAGAATTGTAAGATATGAACTCACAATTCTGACTTTTTCCTGCAATTGCAACTTTGCATCTCACAATTCTGACTTGTTCTTGCAAATGAGAGTTTGTCTTGCAGTTCTGACTTTTTTCTCAGAGTTGTGAGATGAAAGCTTGCAATTGTGAGTTATAAAATCCAGTTCTGAGAAGAAAAAAAAGACTGATTATAACAGAATTGAATTTATATCTCACAATTTTGACTTGCCTTGCAATTGCGACTTTATTTTTTGCAATTTTGAGTTTATATCTAGCGATTCTGACTTAATACAGGGCTCTACAGTGCGACCATCTCACTCGCATTTGCAACTGAAAACTACTGCGTGCGACTATAAAAAATATTTAGTGCGACTGACCTGATCAGCATATTTGTGTTTGTGTTGAGCGGAGCTTCATTTTGCAAAGTTGCCTAATGTATCACAGACACATTTCACGAATCCTTTCATAAAGTGTAGAGAGAGTGTAAATAAGAGGTTGATTGTGGAGTGTAGAGAGCTTCGTTGATTATAATAGAACTTTGTGAGATTGCGAGAACTAAGATGAGTGACAGCTTTTAACGATTTGGTAAATGGGATATTGATTCAAAACAATAGTTTATTAAACAGACAGTTAATATTAAGTGACTTACATTGTTACTTACAAACATTATTGCTTGATTTTACTCTATTTCGTCATCAAAAATTGTCTGAAACAAGTTGCAACTGAGCCGCTGCACATCTCCATTCAAACACAGCAGTGTTTCTTTTATAAATGAACTCACGTTTTTAAACAAATCTAGGACCTCATTGATTAAATTTCCAATTTATAAAGACAGTCACTTGCTTTATTCCTGAATCAGCCGTGTAACGAATCAAATTAATTATATGATTCAGTAATTAAATCAGTGTCTTGCTGTCACTTGCTGTAAAAGTTTCACTTTTAAAGTATCCCTTTAGTTATTTAAATCATTTATTTGTTTCTGTATTTCAAATTTTGTATTTAAAACATTATTTTCAACATGACTTTATGAATTTGATTGCACTCATGCCACCTCTGAGCCTCATTAAACATATAAAAAAAACCTACAAGCCACTTTTGTGTTATTCTGTGCCACTTCTGTAGTACAAATTAATTTTGTTAATACTTATTTCATTTGATTGGTAACTTAATATTATTCTACATGTTCTTATTCTGTTGTTTTAATTAGAAATTTTAAAGAGATTTTACTTCACTGTAAAATATCACCTTATAATGGAAATGCTCATTTCTGATTAGATTTTTTTGATTATTGATTAGAAGGTGCTCCTTAAATTTTGACTGTGCTCCTGAATTTAAGTTAGGAGCACAAGTACAAGAAAAGTAAGCATAGAGCCCTGTGATAACTCAGTTCTGAGGGGAAAAAAAAGTCAGAATTGCAAGACAAACTCGCAATTGCAATTAAAAAAGTCAGAATTGCGAGATAAAATTTCGCAATTGCAGGGAAAAGTCAGAATTGCGAGTTATCCTGCATATTGTGAGTCATGTCATTTCACCTCTGCTCAGAATGCTTTTATGACGCGAGATTAATGTAAACAGCCCACTGTAAACACCCTTGTAATGTGCTTCAACCTTTTCGAATTGTATGAATGGTTATTTTAGGTTCAAGTGTGTGTAAGGATTTGGAAACAAGCAGAGCACAGCTGTTTAAAAGCAAGCAGTGTCATCTGGTGTTCAAAACTAAGCTCAGAATCGATTTGAGAAAGAATCGCGATGTGTTCAGAAAATCTCATGCTGAATCATTTCTCGATTCGCGTTGCAACGATTTTTCGTCCAATCTCTACTTTATATCTAGCGATTCTGACTTAATAACTCACAATTGTGCGTTTATTTCTCAGTTCTGAGAAAAAAAGTCAATTGCGAGACAAACTCGGAATTGCGATTTAAAAAAAACAAAAAAAAAACATTAGAATTGCAAAATACAAAGTCGCAATTTTAGGGGGGAAAAAGACTCAGAATTGCGAGAAACTCGCAATTGCACTAAAAAAAAGTTAGAATTGCAAGATACAAAGTCGCAAGTGCGAGTTTATATCTTGCCTATCTGACTTTATTTCTAGCAATTCTGACTTAATAACTCACAATTGTGCGTTTATTTCTCAGTTCTGAGAAAAAAAGTCAATTGCAAGACAAACTCGCAATTGCGATTTAAAAAAAAAAAAAAAAGTTAGAATTGCAAAATACAAAGTCGCAATTTTAGGGGGGAAAAAAGTCAGAATTGCGAGAAAAACTCGCAATTGCACTAAAAAAAAGTTAGAATTGCAAGATTCAAAGTCGCAATTTTAGGGAAAAAAAAGTCAGAATTGTGAGGAAAAACTCAATTGCACTAAAAAAAGTTAGAATTGCAACATACAAAGTCGCAATTTTAGGGGGGAAAGTCAGAATTGCGAGAAACTCGCAATTGCACAAAAAAAAGGATTGCAAGATACAAAGTCGCAATTTTAGGGAAAAAAAAGTCAGAATTGCGAGAAAAACTCGCAATTGCACAAAAAAAAGTTAGAATTGCAAGATACAAAGTCGCAATTGCGAGTTTATATCTTGCAATTCTGACTATATCTAGCAATTCTGACTTAATAACTCACAATTGTGCGTTTATTTCTCAGTTCTGAGAAAAAAAGTCAATTGCGAGACAAACTCGCAATTGCGATTTAAAAAAAAAAAAGGTTAGAATTGCAAACTACAAAGTCGCAATTTTAGGGGGAAAAAAAGTCAGAATTGCGAGAAACTCGCAATTGCACTAAAAAAAAGTTAGAATTGCAAGATACAAAGTCGCAATTGCGAGTTTATATCTTGCAATTCTGACTTTATTTCTCAAAATTGTGAGTTTATATCCTGCAATTCTGACTATATCTAGCAATTCTGACTTAATAACTCACAGTTGTGCGTTTATTTCTCAGTTCTGAGAAAAAAAAGTCAATTGCAAGACAAGCTCGCAATTGCGGTTTAAAAAAAAAAAAAAGGTTAGAATTGCAAAATACAAAGTCGCAATTTTAGGGGGGAAAAAAGTCAGAATTGCGAGAAAAACTCGCAATTGCACTAAAAAAAAGTTATAATTGCAAGATTCAAAGTCGCAATTTTAGGGAAAAAAAAAGTCAGAATTGTGAGGAAAAACTCAATTGCACTAAAAAAAGTTAGAATTGCAACATACAAAGTCGCAATTTTAGGGGGGAAAGTCAGAATTGCGAGAAACTCGCAATTGCACAAAAAAAAGGATTGCAAGATACAAAGTCGCAATTTTAGGGGAAAAAAAGTCAGAATTGCGAGAAAAACTCGCAATTGCACAAAAAAAAGTTAGAATTGCAAGATACAAAGTCGCAATTGCGAGTTTATATCTTGCAATTCTGACTATATCTAGCAATTCTGACTTAACTCACAATTGTGCGTTTATTTCTCAGTTCTGAGAAAAAAAGTCAATTGCGAGACAAACTCGCAATTGCGATTTAAAAAAAAAAGGTTAGAATTGCAAAATACAAAGTCGCAATTTTAGGGGGAAAAAAAGTCAGAATTGCGAGAAACTCGCAATTGCACTAAAAAAAAGTTAGAATTGCAAGATACAAAGTCGCAATTGCGAGTTTATATCTTGCAATTCTGACTTTATTTCTCAAAATTGTGAGTTTATATCCTGCAATTCTGACTATATCTAGCAATTCTGACTTAATAACTCACAATTGTGCGTTTATTTCTCAGTTCTGAGAAGAAAAAGTGAGAAAAACTCGCAATTGCACTAAAAAAAAGTTAGAATTGCAAGATACAAAGTCGCAATTGCGAGTTTATATCTTGCAATTCTGACTTTATTTCTCAAAATTGTGAGTTTATATCCTGCAATTCTGACTATATCTAGCAATTCTGACTTAATAACTCACAGTTGTGCGTTTATTTCTCAGTTCTGAGAAAAAAAAGTCAATTGCAAGACAAGCTCGCAATTGCGGTTTAAAAAATAAATAAAAAAAGGTTAGAATTGCAAAATACAAAGTCGCAATTTTAGGGGGGAAAAAGTCAGAATTGCGAGAAACTCGCAATTGCACACAAAAAAAGTTAGAATTGCAAGATACAAAGTCGCAATTGCGAGTTTATATCTTGCCTATCTGACTTTATTTCTAGCAATTCTGACTTAATAACTCACAATTGTGCGTTTATTTCTCAGTTCTGAGAAAAAAAGTCAATTGCAAGACAAACTCGCAATTGCGATTTAAAAAATAAAAAGGTTAGAATTGCAAAATACAAAGTCGCAATTTTAGGGGGAAAAAAAGTCAGAATTGCGAGAAACTCGCAATTGCACTAAAAAAAAGTTAGAATTGCAAGATACAAAGTCGCAATTGCGAGTTTATATCTTGCAATTCTGACTTTATTTCTCAAAATTGTGAGTTTATATCCTGCAATTCTGACTATATCTAGCAATTCTGACTTAATAACTCACAATTGTGCGTTTATTTCTCAGTTCTGAGAAGAAAAAGTGAGAAAAACTCGCAATTGCACTAAAAAAAAGTTAGAATTGCAAGATACAAAGTCGCAATTGCGAGTTTATATCTTGCAATTCTGACTTTATTTCTCAAAATTGTGAGTTTATATCCTGCAATTCTGACTATATCTAGCAATTCTGACTTAATAACTCACAGTTGTGCGTTTATTTCTCAGTTCTGAGAAAAAAAAGTCAATTGCAAGACAAGCTCGCAATTGCGGTTTAAAAAATAAATAAAAAAAGGTTAGAATTGCAAAATACAAAGTCGCAATTTTAGGGGGGAAAAAGTCAGAATTGCGAGAAACTCGCAATTGCACACAAAAAAAGTTAGAATTGCAAGATACAAAGTCGCAATTGCGAGTTTATATCTTGCCTATCTGACTTTATTTCTAGCAATTCTGACTTAATAACTCACAATTGTGCGTTTATTTCTCAGTTCTGAGAAAAAAAGTCAATTGCAAGACAAACTCGCAATTGCGATTTAAAAAATAAAAAATAAAGGTTAGAATTGCAAAATACAAAGTCGCAATTTTAGGGGAAAAAAAAGTCAGAATTGCGAGAAAAACTCGCAATTGCACTAAAAAAAAGTTAGAATTGCAAGATACAAAGTCGCAATTTTAGGGAAAAAAAGTCAGAATTGTGAGGAAAAACTCTCAATTGCACTAAAAAAAGTTAGAATTGCAAGATACAAAGTCGCAATTTTAGGGGGGAAAGTCAGAATTGCGAGAAACTCGCAATTGCACAAAAAAAAGGATTGCAAGATACAAAGTCGCAATTTTAGGGAAAAAAAGTCAGAATTGTGAGAAACTCGCAATTGCACTAAAAAAAGTTAGAATTGCAAGATACAAAGTCGCAATTGCGAGTTTATATCTTGCAATTCTGACTTTATTTCTCAAAATTGTGAGTTTATATCCTGCAATTCTGACTATATCTAGCAATTCTGACTTAATAACTCACAGTTGTGCGTTTATTTCTCAGTTCTGAGAAAAAAAAGTCAATTGCAAGACAAGCTCGCAATTGCGGTTTAAAAAATAAATAAAAAAAGGTTAGAATTGCAAAATACAAAGTCGCAATTTTAGGGGGGAAAAAGTCAGAATTGCGAGAAACTCGCAATTGCACACAAAAAAAGTTAGAATTGCAAGATACAAAGTCACAATTTTAGGGAAAAAAAAGTCAGAATTGCGAGAAAAACTCGCAATTGCACTAAAAAAAAGTTAGAATTGCAAGATACAAAGTCGCAATTGCGAGTTTATATCTTGCAATTCTGACTTTATTTCTCAAAATTGTGAGTTTATATCCTGCAATTCTGACTATATCTAGCAATTCTGACTTAATAACTCACAATTGTGCGTTTATTTCTCAGTTCTGAGAAAAAAAGTCCGAGATAGAAAGTCGCAGTTACCTTTTTTTATTTTTTATTCAGTGGCGGAAACGGGCTTCCATAGAAGTTTGACAGTGTTTTAAAGCTATTATTATCCTATTTTTGCCCTTAAGTCAATTCCACTTAGCAAGCTCAGTTCAATCTTTCTATTTCTAAAACCTTGTATATGGCCATGGTCTCATAGCTGTTGTATATTTGTATGTTGTTATAGGTTTACAGCATTTTGAGACATGTAGCTGAAGTCCTAGAGTACACTAAAGATGAGCAGCTGGAGAGTCTGTTCCAGCGAACCGCCTGGGTGTTTGATGAAAAGTACAAGCGGCCTGGATACGGCGCCTATGACATCTTTAAGCAGGCGGTGGCGTAAGTATCAAGCTTCGACTATGAAATGACTTGACTAAAATGACACAATTGTGTAAATTGCATTCTGTGTAGAGACCCGGCCATTTTAGATGGTCTGGATTTGACGGAGGAGGAAAGAGCTGTCCTGATTGACAACATCAACAGACGACTCACTCCGCAAGCTGTCAAAATAAGAGCGGACATTGAGGTGGCCTGCTATGGTTATGAGGGCATCGATGCAGTGAAAGATGCTTTGAAGGCTGGACTGAAATGTTCAACGGAGATTATGCCAATCAAGGTAGGAACGTTTTTGCTCTGCAATTCATACATACAGTGAATTGAATACATTAGCTATAGCCAACAAATACATTGGATGGGTCAAACTTGTTGATTTTTTTTTCTTTTATGCCAAAAATCTTTAGGATATTAAGTAAAGGTCATGTTCCATGAAGATATTTTATACATTTCTTAGAGTAAATATATCAAAGCTTAATTTATAATTGGTAATATGCATGGCTAAGAACATTATCTGGACAACTTTAACAGCAATTTTCTCAATATTTAGATTTTTTTACACCCTCAGATTCCAGATTTTCAAATAGTTGTATCAAATAATGTCCTATTCTTACAAACCATACAATAATCGAAAGCTTATTTATTCAGCTTTCAGATGTATAAATCTCAATTTTTAAAAAATGTACCCTTATGACTGGTTTTGTGGTCCATGGTTACAAATGATTTGGCATTTATTGTATTTATTGAAAGAGTGAGGGAGTTTAAAAAAAGAAATAAATTATTAGTGATTGAAAATGTTGGTCAGTCATGTGGATAAGGTTATTAAAGCTCTTAAATTTTTTTTTTTTTTAATGAAATGCAAGGTTACTTCAATTTATTAAATAATTTATGTATAATGTAAAATAATTAAAATAATTGAAATTTACATAAACTTTAAAAAAAATTTACATTCATGCTAAATAAAATATGATATATACATATTGCAGTAAGAACTTTTGTTTTTTTAAAGGATTTGATAAAAAAATACAGAAAAAAACTTTAATATTGTGAAATGTTAATGCAATTTAAAATACCAGTTTTGTATTTTAAAATATAATTTATGTGGTGCAAAGCAGAATTTTCAGCATCATTTAGGGCTGGGCGATATGGCTGAAAAATATATCACGATATCAGTGTTTCGTATCGGTCGATATCGATAATTATTGATATTTTTATGACCCATTTAAAATAAGGACCAGGAGAAAAATATATTACACTCAAGCATTTTTATTTTAAACTTAACCTGCCTCTGATCATAATCCCCTCAGTTATTAAGACAGAAATGTCAACAACCATTGAAAACTCAAATAAATAAAATGTAAACATAAGTCTAAAGTCACAATATACACTTAATTATCTCTTAATCCTCAATTCAAACCCCATTCATTGTCAATGAAGTGAATGGTTAAGCTAATGTATGGCCCAGAAGTACTACTTGACCACAGGTCAGAGGTTGTTGCAAAGTACTTGGCTGATAATATTTATTTCTGCACAGATTGCTGGTTGCCAGTAGCCAACATTACTTCTTTCCTGGTACTTTAGCCTATACTTTGTGTAATAACAAAAATATTTAAGTGAAAAAATAAGTCCAAAACATTCAACATTTTGAACAATAGGGCCTTACAATCTTTTTTTTTTTTTTTTCAGAAATTCTTGTTTTAATTTTTCTGATAATCAAATGAAAGCAAAATCACTGATTTATTTTTAAAAATAAAAATAAATGGAGCTTTACTGTTAAAATTAATACATAGAAGAAAAATTATATTCAGTTAAAAAAAAGGTTTAATAATAATAGTATTTTTTCAACAATTAAGTGGTGACTCTTTATTTTATTTTTTATCATATATATTGTTTTATGTAAATTATTTAAATGTGAACAAATAAACACCTACATCATACTGTACAAAGTAATACAAGACCAATATTGTTCTGTTACATGTTAAACCGCACTTTTATTTTGACAGGTTGCCGTGAAGTTTCAGTGTGTAATACAGTATGACAAAAAGTGACACTCACAGCAGCTTTGGAGATGTGTTTATTGGAGTTTGTCTGTTCATGTGAGATGCAAAGGCCAAAAATTAGCGGGAGCGTCAGGTGTGCTTCAGTATGAGTGTAGTGAAAATAAAGCGCGTCTCCTCCATTCATACATAGAGGCAAACGGAACATGCAGGATTCTTATTGAAACGGTCTTTTTGCATTTCAGTTTTCACAGACACTAGTCCATATCGCGATCTGAATTAATTAACAGACCAACTTTTGATTTATTGGTCCAAAAATCGACGAATTCCGCGGCATTCCGCCCTATAGTAAAGTCCGTTTTTATGAATGGAGTCCGCGATCCCGTCTGTGAGGAGACATTGTAAAAGCGCGATCATGTAGAGACAGAAATCACATGCCGTCGTGTAAATAAGATAAATAACATAAGGCTATTTAGTTTGTTTAATACAACAACTTGGACCCGTTCTGTAGGAAAGATAACCTTAACTTCTATTGTGATCTGGCGCTATGAACTGAACGTTAAAGGGGGGCTGGGCGGGCCGATGAAGAATACAAATTATCGAACGTTTTATCGAACACATTTTTTATTGATATCGATCTCTTGTCTATCGCGATATATATCGTTATCGTTTTATCGCCCAGCCCTAGCATCATTACTCTTCAGTGTCACATGATCCTTCAGAAATCACTTTAACATGCTGATTTATTATCAATGTTAGAAACAGTTGCTGAATAATATTTTTTTTGAACCTGTGATACTTTTTTTTTAGGATTTTTTGAATAAAATGTTTTAAAGAACAGCATTTATTCAAAATAGAAATCTTTTCTTACAATATAAGTAAATTTATCAATTTAACACGTCCTTGCTATATAAAACTATTAATTTTCTTTAAAAAAAAATAGAGAATTTTTTTTTTGAACAATAGTGTATATTGTTAAAGATTTTAAATAAATGCTTTTTTTTTTTTTTTAGTTTTATTCATAGAAGAATCCTGAAAAAAGTTTCACAGGTTCCAAAAAATACCAAGCAGCACAACTGTTTTCAGCATTGATGATAAATCAGCATATTAGAATGATTTCTGAAGTATCATGTGACACTGACGACTGGAGTTATGACTGAGGAAAATTCAGCTTTGCATTACAGAAATAAATTAAATTACAGTATATTAAAATAGAAAACCATTATTATAAATTGCAATAATATTTCACAATGTTGCTATTTCTTTCTCTGTATTTTTGATCAAATAAATGCAGCCTTGATGAGCATAAGAAACTTTTTGAAAAACTTTAAAAATCTTACTGATCCCAAACTTTTGAACAGCAGTATAACTATTTATGAAGTAAAAATGATTTAGAAAAATAAAATATATTTTAAAATGTTTTAAAAACATTGAGTATGCTTGAATTTCTGTAAGATGTTAAGGAAGTATGTACTTTTTACTTGTTACACCACAACATTTTCAGAATTACCTTATATAAACTTTTTTGTTGTTGTTATTTGAAAATGCTTCTGAAAACTTTCTTGTGACACTCCTTGTGATCCAGATTTCCTCACTATTTTCTTATTTTTGTTGCAGATCAACTTGATTGCTCCTCCACGCTATGTAATGACCACAACTACCCTAGAGCGCACAGAGGGCCTTTCTGTGCTCAATCAGGCCATGGCTGTCATTAAAGAGAGGATTGAAGAGAAGAGAGGCGTCTTCAACATTCAGATGGAGGTGAGAAATTATGATTTTTCAATTTTTTCTGGCAAGGAAACACTGCTGACTGATATAATCCAGTTTGCTGCTATAAATCTTGTATTAAATTGCATTTGACCTGCAATACCCCTGCAGCCAAAAGTGGTAACGGACACAGATGAGACAGAACTGGCTCGACAGTTAGAGCGGCTGGAGAGAGAGAATGCAGAGGTGGATGGAGACGATGATGCAGAGGAGATGGAGGCCAAGACTGAAGACTAGCTTGAAGAAACACAATAAACCAGCATTTCCATAATCGTTCAGGAGTTACAGTGAATTGTTTATCATAGTACAAGGACTGAAAAGCTATTGATGGAAAGCACTGCTTCCGTAATACCAAGCAGATTATGGGTGAATAGTGGCAGTGAAAGTGGAGTTGTGGGAGGAATGCCTTCCATGAACACTAGAGTTTTTTTGTGGAGTATTAATAATACAGATTTCTTTGCAACAGTGTGGTTGTTTTAAGTGACCTTCTGTCTCCAACCTCATTCAAGAAAGATGCAGCTTGTGGTGAAAAGAGTTTTCTTTATCAGAGTTTACTCATTGGTTGTGGATGCAGAACTAATAAAAACAAGCATTTTTTTTTTCCAAAGCATTTGTCGTCTTGAGTTTTTGTGTGTCTGCCTTCAATAAATGAATAGTATTTTAGAAGTTCTAAATTTTGGGCTCAGTGATGTATTAAATGTATCAGATGAGACAGCAATGACATTCATAAAATGACAACAGATTTTTCAATTATTATTTTCAATGAAATGTTGAATTTAATTTTCTTCTAAGAGTCCTGAAAAAATCATCTTTACCCTCACCAGCATAAATTACATTTCAAATATATAAAGTACAAAACAGTTATTTAAAAATATAATTGTTCACAAAATTAGTGTTATAGGGTATGTTTTTAACTTATAAATGCAGTCTAGCATGAGAGGCTGATACCAAACTTTATAAGCCTATTAGGAAATTTGTTTTATTGCAGTTATGCCAATTCTAGCATAAAAGCATTCAAAAGTTTATATATATATATATATATATATATATGCAATTCTGACTTTTTTCCTCATAATTGTGAGTTTATATCTCACAATTCTGACTTTCCTCCTCAGAATTACGATGTAAAATTGCAATTCTGATTTTTTCTCGTAATTGCGAGTTTATCTCGCATTTCTGACTTTTCTCAGAATTGAGATATAAACTTGCATTTCTGACTTTTTTTCAGAATTGTGATATAAACTTGCAATAATGACTTTTTAATCACAGTTCCGAGTTTATATCTTACAATTCTGACTTCTTTTCCTTCAGAATTGTGAGTTTATCTCACATTTCTGAATTTTTCCTCAGAATTGAGATATAAACTCGCAATTCTGACTTTTTTCTTGCAGTTCTGGCTTTTTTTTTCTCAGAACTGAGATATAAACTTGCATTTCTGACTTTTTTCTCACAGTTCTGGATTTTTTTTCTCAGAATTGAGATAACTTGTGTTTCTGACTTTTTTCTCACAGTTCTGGATTTTTTTTCCTCAGAATTGAGATAGCTTGTGTTTCTGACTTTTTTCTCACAGTTCTGGATTTTTTTTCCTCAGAATTGAGATAACTTGTGTTTCTGACTTTTTTCTCACAGTTCTGGATTTTTTTTCCTCAGAATTGAGATAACTTGTGTTTCTGACTTTTTTCTCACAGTTCTGGATTTTTTTTCCTCAGAATTGAGATAACTTGTGTTTCTGACTTTTTTCTCACAGTTCTGGATTTTTTTTCCTCAGAATTGAGATAACTTGTGTTTCTGACTTTTTTCTCACAGTTCTGGATTTTTTTTTCTCAGAATTGAGATAACTTGTGTTTCTGACTTTTTTCTCACAGTTCTGGATTTTTTTTCCTCAGAATTGAGATATAAACTCGCAATTCTGACTTTTTTTCTCACAGTTCAGGCTTTTTTTTCTCAGAATTGAGATATAAACTCGCAATTCTGACTTTTTTTCTCGCAGTTCAGGCTTTTTTTTCTCAGAATTGAGATATAAACTCGCAATTCTGACTTTTTTTCTCGCAGTTCAGGCTTTTTTTTTCTCAGAATTGAGATATAAACTTGCATTTCTGACTTTTTTTCAGAATTGTGATATAAACTTGCAATAATTACTTTTTAATCACAGTTCCGAGTTTATATCTTACAATTCTGACGACTTTTCCTTCAGAATTGTGAGTTTATCTCGCATTTCTGACTTTTTTTCTCACAGTTCTGGATTTTTTCTCTCAGAATTGAGATTTAAACTCGCAATTCTGACTTTTTTCTTGCAGTTCTGGCTTTTTTTTTTTCCTCAGAATTGAGATATAAACTTGCGTTTCTGACTTTTTCTCAGAATTGTAATAAACTCATAATTCTGACTTTTTTCCTTCAGAATGACATGGTATAATCTGACTTTAAGAATTGTGACATTAACTTGCAATTCTGACTTTTTTCCTCAGAATTACGTTATAAGCTTGCAATTCTGACTTTTTTCGCGCAATTACAAGTTTATATCTCGCATTTCTGACTTCTTTTTCTCAGAATTGTGATATAAACTTGCAATTCTGACTTTTTCACGCAATCGTGAGTTTATATCTTGCATCTTGTATCTTATATCTATATCTATTCTTACTTTTTTCCCCTTAGAATTGTGAGATATAAACTCGCGATTGGAAGTTAAAGTCCAATTTTGAGCGGAAAGACTGATATGTTTCTCAGAATAGAGGGTTTTGCACGATTTGGTCAGTTACCCGGATGCACGGCCATATTGGCGATACTCAGAGTCGGATGTAAACAACAGCTTGGATTGCATGTACTACTGAATATATTGTTCAGATAATTTATTGTGTGGAAGCTGCTAAATCATATAGAGAAGGACTTAGTAAGCAGGAAAAGGTGCAATATTTGGACAAACTAAGTTAGCAGGGTTAAAGTTAACATTAATTAAGATATTAGTCTAATATTTCACTCACCTGACTGGAAATAATAAGAACACACACGAATGTTGTGCAGATTCCTGCCCTGGAAATCCTGGTTAAGTTTGGCCAACCCCGAACGCCTTTTGTTCCTCAATTTTTGCACTCTTTTCCTTGATTTGTTATAACTTTTGGCAGTCTATAGTAAATGTTTTTCTTAGTCCCACCAATTAGTACAGTGTACATGACAATAATTTACTATTTTCAGCAACAATGATCAAATAAGCAAAATATGCAAGTTCCTTTCAGTGGCATACATTCAGTGCTGCCAATATGGCCGATAGATGATGCGTTTTGAAAACACTATAGTGCAAGTTCATATCTCACAATTATGACTTAAAATGCGCGTTATAAAGTCAGAACTGCGCAATTCTGAGAAAAAGTCTGAATTCTGAGTTTATATCTCACAATTCTTAACTTACAATTGCCAGTTACAATTCTGAGAAAAAAAGCTAAACTCGCAAATGCGAGGAAAAGGTTAGAATTGTTTGATAAAAAGTCGCAATTACCTTTTTTATGTTTTATTTAGTGGTGGAAACGGGCTTCCAGTTTTAGAATGATGTTGACTGTAAGAATAGCCATTCGTTTGGATCAATTTACTATCATAGGCTACTGGTTTATTTCACTGGTTCATGTTCCATTGCAGAGAAAGTGGCATGTTTCAACAACAACAAAAACCTTTAATGCAGCGATAGCATAAACCTCGGAAGATGAGGGTTTTCACAATTCACATCAGTGCCGTTCTAGACTCAGTGTGTAATTAAGTCTCCCATAGAAAGATGTCGCTGTTGTATCACAGTTTAGCCTGTAGGCTCAAACTAAAACGCTCATTTGTGAAGTTACATAGTCTTTTATTCAGGTCCTCAACATTATTAAACAAGCATTTTGCTTGTGTCTTTGCGTGGATGTCGTTAGACGAGGTCCCACCATCAAGCAGCTGCACGTCTGGAAGATTCCACATGTATTTGACAAACTCAGGTCAGCCTGAAAGTTTCAGTTATTTTTACACAGCATTTGTTGAGCATTTGTAGGACATTATGGTTATGGATACATACAGATGGTTTAATGCATTTGCCATAGTGTCTACTCAGAAGTTCGAATATCTCTGTACTGTTGCAGGTGTGCACAGGCTTGTCAACCTAAATGAGACTTTCAACCTTTTTTGCCTTCACATGAGAGAATATGTATGGCAGGAAGCCTGGAACATGCACTCATCTACTGTTCACAGAGCTATGATAAAGGTATTTTATGATTCTTTTAGTGTAGCCATTCATTCAGCGTACTTGTTTACATACAGGTGTGTTGTATATTTTCAGCTACTTTATATGTGTGCTTAGTGTTTTTATTAAGAACATTTGAAAATCATTTTAATTTCGCATTTAATCTAGAATTGTGTTTATATTTAAGTATAAGGGGATCTAAAGGTTTTAACATAATGAAAAACAAAAAACATAAATTTAAATAAATGTGACCCTGGAACACAAAACCAGTCTTAAGTAGCACAGGTATATTTGTAGCAACAGCCAAAAATACAATGTATGGGTCAAAATGTTCTTTTATTCCAGATCATAAGGATAGTAAGTAAAGATTATGTTCCATAAAGATATTTTGTACATTTTCTACTGTAAATATATCAAAACTTAATTTTTGAGTAGTAATACTAATAATACTAATAATTAGGTTTTAGGTGAAGGTTCTCATGTTATCTCATATTTTCATGCCATCGCAGGACTCTGAACTCTCACATCTGCATTTCTATCATCTCTGGAAGTATGAGTTTGAAGAAGAGTTCAGGTAAGAAACCATGGGAGAACTTGAGTTAAAAGTTATTACAAGTAAGAGCATCATTATATTAACCACTTGAAATGTTTGGGGCAGTAACTCTTTTTTGTAATGATTAATTAAATAAAAGAACAATACTTTTAATTACTCTTATTAAAGTTACAAAAGATTTCTATTTCAAATAAATGCTATTCTGTTCATCAAAGAATCATGAAACGAATTATGAAGTGTTACCAAAATAATTAACAGCACAAATGTTTTCAGCATTGATAATAACAAATGTTCAGCAAGTCAGCATATTAAAATGATTTCTGAAGGATCATGACACTAAAGACTGGGGTAATGATGCTGAGAATTCAGGTTGTCATCACAGAAATAAATTACATCCTAAAATATATTTAAAATAGCAAAAAGTTATTTTAAATTGGAATAATATTTCACAATGTCAGCGTTGGGGGTCACGCATTACAAGTAACACAAGTTACATAATAATGACTTTTTAACTTTTTTCCCCCATTTATTGATCAAAAGCTCTCCTGTCCCCACGTTGAGAGAAATTGTGAGTAAAATGTTACTTTAGTTCTAGAATAAATTTGAACATGCATTAATTCATCTCACTCACTAAAAAAACAGATACAGTATTCCTCAAAATGAATAAAAACAGTGAAATTCAACCCAAACCTGCAATAATTAAATATGTTAAATAATACAAATATCCTTCATGTATTTAATCCCATTTTATTAACCGACGTCTTTGCTTCTGACCTTAAATTAAAAAATTACTTTTTTCCTTTTTTTTTTATTGCTGAAGAGTTTAATTTTTTTTTCTTCTGCAGTCTACTGTACAGACATGAATTTACTTTTCTCTAAGCCTGAGGCTTTTGGTATGAAAAGGCTTTTACATTTGCCAAAAATAGAACTTTTTATATTAAAAACAAGCAAGCAAACACTGCCCAGATTTAAAAAGTAACGCAAAAGTAACGCATTACTTTCCATAAAAAGTACCTAGGTAACGTAATTAGTTACTTTTTAACTCAATATTGTAATGCATCACTTTTAAAAGTAACTTTCCCCAACACTGCACAATATTAATTTTTACTGCATTTTTTGATCAAATCAATACAGACTTGGTGCTCTGATGAAAACCTAAAAGTGAAACTTTTCTTTTAAAATTTCTACTTGAGTTTCTCATGTACTTTAATTAGTGTGAAACAGTCACTGAAATGTTCACATTTCCATTTTTCGAAAGTGTGAAAAGAACAAAAACATGGCTATTTAGCGAAGTCTGTTTGAAATAAACTTGAGAGATTGTTCCAAACTCCTAATTTTGAAACTCTACATGCATCGCACCTGTTCATTTAATTGTAAGAAATCAATCTCTTGTTGCAAAAATCGAGTTAGCTCCCCATCACTGCACACTCAGTCAGGTTAACATGATTAACTGCTAATGAGGGGTTATTTCTGTCACTGCTGCGTCAAAGGCTGCGTAAAGTGAGGGAGAGAGAGCACCTGTAATTAAGAGCCATTTGCTTATCGTCTTGGAAAATAATCCCTTCATTATCACCTTTAATATTAATTAGCCATCACTTTGTGTCCCTTCTATAAGATTACGCACTACTCAGGATAAAACATTGTTTAGGTAATCTCATATTTTTAACGTGGATTCTGTCTCATGTTTCTATGATTCAGGGTTCATGTTGATTTTTACAATTTTTTAAGGAATTATCTTCTTTTGAGATGGTTTAGAAAAGCATGAAGCAAATATGACACAAAGTAATGTTCTCTGTTTATACAATGTTTGAATTTCACAAGTCTACCAAGTGAGGGAACCAAAGTATCAGTAACCATGATATTTGCCTAACCTGTTTGTACTGTTTGAGCCTCTACATCTAAAACTCAACAAAACAATAGACACATGTAACTTTTAAGCAAATAAATATGACATTTTTTCAATCTAAACTGCACTGCGATAAAAAAGATGTTCTTCAGAAAGCTTCAGACTGTTTCAGAAGAGTTTAGATACAAAATGATGAACTAAGCTCTTGATATGAAACCAGATTGCCATCCTTGTGTTTGACTATCATACTATGTCAAAAGCAAAGATGATTTGAGATGATTTCTAAGAAAATGACTAAATCTCTTTATATTTCAGTTCTTTTAAATTAATATTTTACAGTAGTTGTTATACTTCATATCTTAGTATTTGACATAATAAATACATTGTATGGGTCAAAATGATCAGTTTGTCTTTTATGCCAGAAAATAATTTGGTAAAGATTATGTTCCATGAAGATATTTCGTAAATTTCCTACCATAAATCAATCAAAATTTATTTTTTGATTAGTAATATGCATTGCTAAGAACTTCATTTGGGCAACTTTAATGGCAATTTTCTCAGTATTTAGATTTTTTTGCACCCTCAAATTTCAGATTTTCAAATAGTTGTCGGCCAAATATTGTCCTATTCTAACAAAACATACAGTACATCAATGGAAAGCTTATTAATTCAGAATAAATGTATAAATCTCAATTTCAAAAACTTGTCCCTTATGACTTGTTTTGTGATTCAGGGTCACATATTTTTCAGGGAAAACATTAATTTCCACTAATTTGCCTTATATTTACTTTGATGTCCGTCACAAAGTTTGTCAAGTTTGTCACAAGAGCCTAATCGGTTTAATCTACTGTATAATACTGTGGATACATCTAATATATCAAGACTGAGTGACTGCATTTCAAAGAAGAACTATACTATTTTTCTAAAGTAAATAGAGTTGCTCAATTGTATTAATTTCTGCAGTTTGGGCTCTGTTTAGTAAAATAAGGAATAAAAAAGCTTGGCAGATTATTGTTGATTTAAAAAAAAAGAAAGATTTTAAAAAAGTGAAACTAAAAACAGTTTAAATTTATTATTAATAAAAAATACACAAAATTACGGTTTTCAAACTAAAAATTAAAACCATAAAACTAAACAAGCTGTGTTCCAAATTTGAAGTCGATATCTCAAAAAGTAAACTTAAAATAAGATTTTAGTTGGGGGCGCAAATACCAAACATTTCCATTGGATTAAATTAATTTCTCATATGTTTTCAGTGTGGTCATTTTTCCATTATTTCGATGACATTTCTTGTCATCGAAATAATGGCGCCCCCCATAATCCAAAATATGTATAAAACGATGTAGATTTTTTAAATGTAAATATGTCATGGTTTTTCTATTAGATATTTCAGTAAGAGACATTATTTGTGTTAAATTAAGCAATACAAGTCTTAATACTAGTTCCTTTTAATTTATATATTGATTCAGGTCATTGTTGTGTTATAGTAACTAAAGTAATCACAGTACCGTAGTAAATGTGTGGTAAAAACAACTACAAACCAAGCTATTTATTTAAAGCAGCAGATAAAATGCTTTGCAATACCACATACTCCTCATACTTACTCCATCCAGTGTTGGCAAGTCCACAGTTTTACCACATACTTGGGCTAACACCATTTCCGGAATGAGAGGATGGAGACCACCTTGGAATACAATTTTGATGGTGAGGACCCCTGACAAAGAGGGAAACCATGGAAAATAAGTCATTAAGCTAGTTCTGATTATCAGTTGCGCTAGTTTTGTTTTGCAGAGCTGGCAACCCTGACTTCTGCCTACCAGTGTTAATTTTGTTGCTGAATAATTTTCATCATAACTTTCATCAGCAACATTTTTTTTCACCAATGAAAACTAAACTATAATGAATCAAAAACTCGTTCTGAATGACAAAAACGATGACACAAATTTTTTGACATTTTCTTCAGCGAATAAAAACAAGAATTACTTTTTCTGTTATTCAGGTACTTTACAAAGTTTCATACTATTCTGATGAAGTAAAAAAAAAAAAAGATCTAAAAACCAAAAGGTAAAATGATCAAAGAGAATGTAACAAGAATGCTTGTAGATTCACGTTCGCGCGTAGTAACAAAACCTTTGGCTGCTTCACAAAACCACTTTTATGAATGCATTGAACATGACCAATAGGTCCAGCTAGGCATCAACAGAGTCTTTGACACCTTCATTCATACCTGTGTGAAACATAGATGGCTGTGGGTTTGTCTATGATTGGATTGATTGGATGAGGGCATGTTGCAGCTGGGTTGTCTCCACAGGGGAGTAAGGTTAATTAGGAGAAGATGATGAGGTTGATGATGGATTGAGGTCTATAGTGCAGTGTAGATGCATTCAGGCCTACAGATGACACAACACATTCCCCTGACCTGCCCCGTCAGCCTTCAGCTTACGCAAGCAAACGTGCTGCTGGCGCTAATGCTGTTGGCTCGCTTCAACAGCGCCAAACCACAATCCAGGTTTGAGTCGTTGTGCTCATGTTGCTCATCGCGGAGCGTTCCAAATGTAGCTTTCACTCACTTGTTTGTACAAAGCTGCCAACACATCAAGCCCCCTTGTATGTTATCTACAACAGCTGCAGCTAGATAATATTCATTATGAAGAGGAACTGTCACGTCCGTCAATAGTCCGTCAATAGGTCTGCTTCCAGGACCCCGGCGCTCATGCGCAGTTGACGCCTGGAGTGTTTCACCTGAGTTTATGAGCTTTCTCAGCAGCGCTCATGACGTTTCTATTGGACTCATGTGTGTTTCGGGTTAAAAATGTTTCAGGCGTATCCATATAAATCAATGGACACACCCTGGGACTGGAGCGTAGGTGTGGAATTTGTTGCACATGCTAGTGCTGGATCTTTGCTATGGAGAAAAATAATCAGTGTGAGCTCATCTTTACTTTGTGCATTCACACTTGAAAACTGAGCCTCCACTAAGCCCCGCCTTCACATCATACTGACCAATCCAATGGCCATTGCCAATGGTTTTACAATAAATAAGCCAAGCTGAAAGACTGGCTAAGACCAGTAAACCAGTTCAACTGGTTTAAGGCAGTTCTTTTAATAGGATTTGCTCTTTTCGAACACAATTTTATGGAAGTATCCAAAACCTAGAGAAAATATAGGTGGTATTTCTTTTCTTTTTCTTTTTATACAAGTCTTGAGAGGTTCATGTAAACTACATTTTGTGTTACCTTTCATTCCTAAATGAACATGTAGAACATTAGTTCTTAATTCTACGAATTCTTAGTCAATTAATGCTACTTATTTCATTTAAAGGGAACCCTGGGTATTAAGACTTATATGGCTTAATATAATGTAAATGATGTCTCTTACTGAAATATGTAGTAGATACATCCAAATAATGGGGGGCACTATTATTTTGATGATGTCAAATGGTTGCATTCAGTGAGCTACTGATACTACCTGTTACTTTTTTTTTTTTTACCACAACACAACTTGGAAAATAAAGATACGATGACCACTGCTGCTGAAAGAGCTTACATGTGGCAATGGATATAAGCGTAGGCTTAAACCAAATGCCGTACTATCAATTTTTTCCTCACAAGTAGTCTGAATGTCCCAGATATCGAGTGAAATCCGCGCTGAGGAACTCCTTCAGTGGCTGCGGCATCATGAGAAGCGTTGGCAAGTTTATATCCTGTCAGGATGGCATCTAGCATTTCTTGTCTCTGCCATTTGTAAGCTCTTTCAGCAGCTGTGGTCTATTAAAAGCCTCAAAGGCATCAGGGCTAAAGTGGAGAGAACAAAGACGCAGGTCTTTAGGAAGATCTATTTGTTCACAAGCATCTTCCCATTCTTTTCTCCTTATCTTATTGCTAGGAAAGCAGTGCAGACTTAAATTGCTTCTCTTGTTGTCCTACAATTGAAAAAATTAGAAAAAATCAGTATTTTATTTTCCTAGTTGTGTTGTAGTAAAAATAGCAATATGTAGCGCTAGTAGATCTACGTGTGCAACTGTTTTACATTATCAAAGTAATGGCGCCCCCTAAAGTCCAAAATACAGTGCCTTGCAAAAGTATTCATACCCCTTCATTTTTTTCACATTTTGTTTTGTTGCAGCATTATGTTAAACTGCTTTAAATTAGTTTTTCCCCACATCAATTTATCACTCCATACACCATAATAATGACAAAGCAAAAACCAGATTTGCAAATTTTACAAATTTATTAAAAATAAAAACCTGAAATAAGTACATTGCATAAGTATGTATACCCTTAACTCAGTACATAGTTGAAGCACCTTTACAGCCTCAAGTCTTTTTGGATATGATGTGACAAGCTTTGCACATCTGCATTTGGCAATTATCTGTCATTCTTTGCCTCACATTTTCTGGATGGCGGCTGGTAGACCTTTTCCTAGAGTCCTAGTTGTTCCAACCATCTTCCATAATGGATAATGGAGGCTACATGCTTCTGTGAACCTTCAATGCAGCAGATTTTTTTCTGAACTCTTCCCTAGATCATTGCCTTAACGCAAGTCTGTCACTGAGCTCTACAGGCAGTTATCTTGACCTCAGGACTTGGTTTTTGCTCTGATATGCATTTTCAGCTGATAGACCTTTTCTGAGAGGTGTGTGCCTTTCTAAATCATACTCATTCAAATGAATTTGCCACAGTTTACAGTTAAACTAAATTTCGAATGTCCCAGAAAAGGGTATGAATACTTATGCAAGGGGATCCTTTCTGTTTTTTATTTCTAAAAAATTTGCAAAGTTGTTACAAACCTGTTTTGTGCTTTGTCATTATGGTGTATGAGATGTAGATTGATGTGGAAAAAAAGTAATTTAAAGCAGTTTAACATAATGCTGCAACAAAACAAAATGTGAAAAAATGAAGGGGTATGAATACTTTTGCAAGGCACTGTATATATACAAAATGTGGACTTATTAAATAACTTAAATCTTTCATGGTTTTTCTATGAGGTATTTCAGTAAGAGACATTATTTGCGTTATATTAAGCCATATAAGTCATAATATGTTGGGTCCCCTTTAATTTATATATTAATTCAGGTCATCGTTGTGTAATGGGTAACTAAAGTATTCACAGTACCATAGTAGATGTGTAGTAAAAACAACAAAATAAGATCTGTTGCTACTTCCGTTTAATTGCAACTTTAATTATTTATTTAAAGCAACAGATAAAAATGCTTTGCAAAACCACAACTTACTCCATCCAGTGTTGGCAAGTCCACAGTTTTACTACATACTTGGGCTAACATCATTTCTGGAATGAGAGGATGGAGACCACCTTGGAACTCAATTTTGATGTTGAGGACCCATGACAAAGGGGAAAACCATGGGGGAAAAAACATGATTGGGCTAGTTTTGAGCTAGCTCTCTCTGATTAGCAGTTGGGCTGGTTTTGTTTCGCAGACCTGGCAACCATGACTTCTGCCAACCAGTGTTAATTTTCATCATAAATGACAACATTTTGTTCACCAACGAAAACGAGATGATAACGAATCAAAAACTTCTTTTGAATGACAAAAACTATGACGAAAATCTATTGACATAAATGAGATGAAAATGTTAGGGAGGGATGATTTGGGAAGAGATTAATTTAGAATTTGCTGTGTGGTTAGGAGGTTAGATGCGGACATTTGAACTGTATCATAGACTGATCTTTCCAGCAGGACATAAACTAGCATACATTTGCTGCATGTCTCATAAAATATTCAAAAATGTAAATATCCAGGAGTAAGAGAAGAGCAGACATATGGATAAATTTGACGATGCAAAAGAGAACTTGTTTCGGCCCGGTGTTCTGAGCGCAGACATTAAAGCAGCACCTCTCACACAGCACACGAGAACTCTTTTACATGAATGGAGAAATACACACAAAATGACTTGTTCGATTTGACAAGTATTCACATGAACAGGCGGTTTTAAAGGGACAGCTGCCTAATTTAGTTGCTATTGTCTGTGGCATTGATGTTAATCAAGCAACAAAAGACAGAAAATCACTCACTGATCTTGACTGAATCACTTTAGTAGCCCTAATAAAGATTAATCTAAATGTATTTATGTAAACAAATATGTCTGCTTGAAAGAATTAAGAATCTGATAAACAAGTTGTTATAAAGAATGCATAATTAGCCTATTTAACCATTGGCATTGCATTGAAAAGAAGATCATGTTCTTGTTTCTTTATGGGGAAGTGGTTTCATTTAATTTTAATATAAAGGCATGTTGCGTGTCTCAGCAGTTAAATCTGTGTCTATCATGATAAAACCTTAAAGGGGTCATCAGATGGCCATTTTCCACAAGTTGATATGATTCTTTAGGGTCTTAATGAGAAGTCTATAACATACTTTGGTTAAAATTTCTCAATTGTAGTGTAAAAAACACTCTTTTAGCTTGTCAAAATCAGCTCTTTTTAGAGCGAGCTACTCTGTTTCATGTTCCTTTAAATGTTAATGAGCTCTGCAAGCCCCGCCCCTCTCTGCTGTGGGATGACGAGCCTTAATGTTTACTTTAGCTGCATTTAGCTGTGAAACTTGCTAACTAACACCTTATTAAGACAGGCCATTTGGAAAGATGCATAAAAAAAAACCTTATACTTCTGCTGTGGGTGAATGATTCGCACATAGATGTACATGTAGATCGGGATCGATGCTTTTCTTTCAAAGTAACGTTAATCCTCTGCGTCTTCAGCAGCTCAGATGTCGGGAGTAAATGACTGCTATGTTTATTATTACATCCAACAACAGAACACCTCAATCACTCAATCTGAGACATTCTTGTCTTCCCCTGCACCTGAGTCGACACAATGGCGATCGGAGTCGGACCGTTTCAGCTCGGTGAGGGCGGGTCTAAGGTAAGGCACTCATGTCAATCAACTATTGTGGGAGTGGCCTCTGTCAGTGTGCCGTCACAACAACAAGAAACTAAGAATGACCTGATTTTAAAAAGGGGATATTACTTTTAAAGATTAGAAAAATACCACTGGGTGGATTTTTATCATTGTAGGGTGGTTGTGTACACAAATTGCCAAAACATTACTGTTCAAACAACATGTAAAAGTGAGTTTTGCATCTGATGACCCCTTTAATATCAAACCTATACAATGAGTTTGTTCATTTTAGAGATATGCTTAATAAATGCATTGCTACTGTTTAAATTTTAAAATGTTTAGTCGACTAAAACAATTCAGAAAACTAAAATATAAAACTAAATGACATTTTTGTCAAAAGATTATGACTTAATCAAAAATTGCTGTCAAAATAAACACTGCTGCCCACATAAGAATAATATTACATCAATTTTAATCACTTCACGAGCTTGTTTCATCACAGCTGTTAATGAAAATCTCCAGTTCCCATTCCTATGGGATGTTCTGTAAAGCTTGTCTGCATTATCAACAGTAACCAGAGTTTAGCGAAGGGTTAATTGTCATTGTTTGGCATTATCAACTACTTCAACCCAACTAAAAGCGTCACTTGATCTAAATGGTTCCTTAGAAGCAGAAAGGCTGTTTCTCTTCAAAGCAATCAACATTTCTCTGGTGTAATATTTGCTTTTTGTATCACAGCTTTGATGAACTGCTACATATCAAATAATGTACCGCTGCTGGATTTTCACGTGCAATAAAACAGCGTGAGCCTCTCGCGAAACGTGTCAAACGGGCTCCCGTAACCCTCAGCCGCGCACCTGTGTTGATGTTGCTTCATTTCTCTGATGATGTGTGGCAATAATCAGAGGAGATCCTGAACACAGATATGTTCTCTCTTGGCTATTGAGCCATCCACCGCTTCCAGCCATGCACCTGTACCCCTCCTCGCTCCTGCAGCAGCGTGCCGTGTTTTGCTTGGCATTTCTCATTAAAAACTTGCTCAGCTTGACACCGCGGTTTCCTAAGTGAGGCTTTCACAAAGAATCTGTCAGTACAAATACCCGACAGCTTGTTAATAACAGATTTCCACCACAACAATACGGCGGGTCAGACTTGATCTCCGGCGCGCTGAAAGACAGAGCAATAAAGTCACGGCTCTCGGATATCAACGTTTGCTCCGCACATTTGTGCCTAACTGGACATAAGGTGGATAAGGTCAGGCTGACTTTGATAAGACAGCGCGTGCCAGCGCGATCTGGACCGGAGCTTGCTAACGTGACCTCGATGTTCGAAAACACATTGCATTTATTACGTTTTTGGGACTTGATTTTCGAACGGCCTATTTCGGGGCCGGTGTGACATACTGCTCTGAGCCATAAGTAGAGTCTATCCTCTTTAGCATAGGATTTAATGATGCTTGAATGTGCACTCTCTTACATGTGTGGCCCCTGCCACCAGAAAAGTTTTTGAGAGGCAAGTTAACAGACCGTGAAAAGGCGGCACAGATGGCAACATCCTAGGTGGTAATTATCCAGCACCTCCTCTAGAAAAAAGGCAAGAAAGTAGAAAGTAAAAACACAAGATGGGTGTTGCCATCAGGTCAGACTCTGACACCTCTTGCAAGTCAAATCAAATCAACGGGGTCCTGTGGGGACAGAGGCGGGACTGATGTCACAGGTCACATCGTCCAATAAGAGGATGATTTCTAGCTTCACTGCTTTGCATGCTTGAGAGGAATCGGCGTTCGAGTTTGGAGTTTTATGTATTCGATCCTCAGCTGAAGCGTCTCAGCAACCGTAATAGGAGCATTAAAGCTGTTGTGAAGAGCTTAAACGTTTATTTTGGTGCAGATCTATTAAAATTAGAGGTGACGGTTCATTTGAATCCCGTTTGATTTTTGGGGTGGGGGGATTCGATGCACTACAAGGTGATGGCTGTTCCGATGTACAAGCGCCCATGCAAAAATATGTAAATGCTGCCCATATTAGAATCTTTGTCTGGTTGTCATTCTCACATGGGGCACATCAAAGCCATATGACCTGATTTTGCACCTGCTGTTTAATTAAATTTACAAGACAGACACACTCTCCACTCCTGGTGATATACAAATCAGTTTTTATTACCCCGGCCCTGTAATTTACAAGGCAATTGACTGCTGCGTGGAGATGGTGCCTGCCAAAGTGGTCCCTCAGAAAAGATATAGAAACTCTCGACACTGCTTCAGTTCGGCTTCTTATGAAAAAGCTTGAGCGGAGGAGATAATGAACTGTATATCTGCCTTGACGGAGAGGGATTTTACTTTGGAGATATAGACTTTTTCATGTAATGATGCAATATACTTGGCACTAACAAAATTTTTGGGGAAATGTACTTTGGTTTTATCATAGTTGAGCTGATTCTGCTTGTTGAATTAATTCTTTGAAGTATATTGGGTGCCACATAAATACCAGTGTAATTACACTGGTATTTATGTGGCATATATGTGTATATATATAACTTAAAGAAACCTCATTACAAAAAAGGAAATCAATGTGTTTGGGCCTATGTTTTATTATTTCTTGTTAAAAAAATGATCTGCCAAATCAAAAGTACATGGAGCAACTAACACGAAAATAAATAAATAAAAAAAAGTCTGTAAAACATCAGCTTATTATAATTTATTTTATTATTATTATTATTATTATTACTTGTATTTTTTTAAGGCATCGTTTAGGTAGTAAAATGTGGTGTGTTGTGACTTCCTCAAAATAATCACATTTTATATTTCATTTACCCAGGAAAAAATATTTACTCGTTTTTGTTGTTCAAGTGCTGATTTTGTTATTCACTCCTCTCAGCCAATCAGATTCGAGGACCAGAAAGAAATGTTTATATATATTAAAAATAAAATATCATAAACATATTTTCAGAGTACTTTTCTTAGAGCTTGGCAAATGTTTTCACCTTTTATTTGTTTATTTATTTTATTTATTTTTAAATTGTAGATGTTCATATTTGTTACTGATCATATATATCTGTCATCTATTCTGAAAATACCAGTACTTTTTCTAAGGCGGTAAATGGCAGACATATTTCTTTTAGGATTATTTTTTTTTTAAATTGTGTAGCATATAAATTCTGCTTTATATATTTTCAAAGGGATCAAAGCACAACAGTGGCCTGTTGTCAATTTGGATTTGCTCTGATGTGTTTTATTATAGTTTATAGTTTAATAAATTTATCTGATTTATCCTCTACTTATCATTCTGAGCAAACAGGCAATAAATCTCTCAGTAAGTCAGTAAATCCGTGTTATATCTGATTTGAAATTGCAGGGGTATTTCAATACAAGACATTTCAACCATCTAAATCCTTTAATTCTGTCGTAACATGTTAAATTCCATAAAGCCAGGCAGGCTCAGAGCACATCTCCAATATCTGCGCGCTCGGTGCGGATTTGCGATTGCATGTGATTCAGACATGCCTCCGGTCGCAGTGGAGTACGCTTCTCAGGCAATCCATAATAGATGATGAAATTTGGCAAGCGGTCGAGCCTTATGGTCCATTCTTCCTCCCGCAGCTGCTTGTTTTCCCACAACTCATCTGTGCTGACCAAGTTGTGTGCCGGAGTACGTGTCTGGGTCCGTATGTCACCGGCTCTGCCTACGAGCGCTCCTCCTGCAACTTTCCATTATTCAACACGTCACAAGAGAAGAAAGACAGACAGACGTTTAGAGGGTTCCCTCTTTCAGCACACTCGCATGGAGAACAGAAAGTTCTAAAGCACATAGGCTATGGATGAAAAGAAGCTGAATGGTGCAATATAACTAGGAGTTGGAGACTTTGACTGCATCCCAATTCACATACCTCAACTACACATTAAAAGTATGACCTTTACATACTATAACTTCTATCTATCTATCTATCTAGATAGATAGACATATAGATAGATAAATGGATAGATGAGCAATATCTCACTCGTAGCCGCAAGCCAAGTGCCGTAGGTAATTACAGTATGCCGAGGTACAGTCATATCGCATGGCTACAAGTGTGATATTGCATTAATACAATAATTCGACAATAAGAGGGTGCAAATTTGTAAGAAACAAGTTTAAAAGCCTTTTGTGCAGAACTACTTTCTTCCGACACAGATTCAAATCTCATTTTCAGTTTAACAGCTGAGCCCAAGCCTCTGTTTCTTTTTCAAAAATATCACTTTATAACTAGTAACAAAGGAATGTGAAGTTGCTTTATTGAAAGCTTATTGTATTACTGTATTAAAAGCTCACTTTATTATGGAGTATTATGAGAGAGATGGACTGAGCAAGTGTGATTTCCTGTATCTGATACAGCATTCATTCTTCAGCTCAATCTCATAGTAACAATAAAACATTAGTTTGAATGTCTGCTGAAGAAAAGCAATATCTTTGTCGTACTATGCTTTCATCTGTTAAGGGTGATTTTCTTATGACAGCACTACTCAGTGCATTTGTTGATTGTGTCTTACAATGTGTTATTTATAATAAAAAGAGTGTGATATTGCATTAATACAATAATTCGACAATAAGAGGGTGCAAATTTGTAAGAAACAAGTTTAAAAGCCTTTTGTGCAGAACTACTTTCTTCCGACACAGATTCAAATCTCATTTTCACAGTTTAACAGCTGAGCCCAAGCCTCTGTTACTTTTTCGAAAACATCACTTTATAACTAGTAACAAAGGAATGTGAAGTTGCTTTATTGAAAGCTTATTGTATTACTGTATTAAAAGCTCACTCTATTATGGAGTATTATGAGAGATGGACTGAGCGATTGTGATTTCCTGTATTTGATACATCATTTATTCTTCAGCTCAATCTCATATTCACAATAAAACATTAGTTTGAATGTCCACTGAGGAAAGCAATATCTTTGTCATACTATGCTTTCATCTGTTAAGGGTGATTTTCTTATGACAGCGCTGCTCAGTGCATTTGTTTACTGCGTCTTACAATGTGTTGTTTAAAGTAAAAAGAGTGTAATATTGCATTAATACAATAGTTTGACAATAAGAGTGTGTGAATTTGTAAGAAACAACAGTTTAAAAACCTTTTGTGCAGAACTACTTACTTCCGACACAGATTCAAATCCCATTTTCACAGTTTAACAGCTGAGCCCAAGCCTCTGTTACTTTTTCGAAAACATCACTTTATAACTAGTAACAAAGGAATGTGAAGTTGCTTTATTGAAAGCTTATTGTATTACTGTATTAAAAGCTCACTTTATTATGGAGTATTATGAGAGAGATGGACTGAGCAAGTGTGATTTCCTGTATCTGATACAGCATTCATTCTTCAGCTCAATCTCATAGTCACAATAAAACATTAGTTTGAATGTCTGCTGAAGAAAAGCAATATCTTTGTCGTACTATGCTTTCATCTGTTAAAGGTGATTTTCTTATGACAGCACTACTCAGTGCATTTGTTGATTGTGTCTTACAATGTGTTATTTATAATAAAAAGAGTGTGATATTGCATTAATACAATAATTCGACAAAAAGAGGGTGCAAATTTGTAAGAAACAAGTTTAAAAGCCTTTTGTGCAGAACTACTTTCTTCCGACACAGATTCAAATCTCATTTTTACAGTTTAACAGCTGAGCCCAAGCCTCTGTTACTTTTTCGAAAACATCACTTTATAACTAGTAACAAAGGAATGTGAAGTTGCTTTATTGAAAGCTTATTGTATTACTGTATTAAAAGCTCACTCTATTATGGAGTATTATGAGAGATGGACTGAGCGATTGTGATTTCCTGTATTTGATACATCATTTATTCTTCAGCTCAATCTCATATTCACAATAAAACATTAGTTTGAATGTCCACTGAGGAAAGCAATATCTTTGTCATACTATGCTTTCATCAGTTAAGGGTGATTTTCTTATGACAGCGCTGCTCCGTGCATTTGTTTACTGCGTCTTACAATGTGTTGTTTAAAGTAAAAAGAGTGTAATATTGCATTAATACAATAGTTTGACAATAAGAGTGTGTGAATTTGTAAGAAACAACAGTTTAAAAACCTTTTGTGCAGAACTACTTTCTTCCGACACAGATTCAAATCTCATTTTCACAGTTTAACAGCTGAGCCCAAGCCTCTGTTACTTTTTTGAAAACATCACTTTATAACTAGTAACAAAGGAATGTGAAGTTGCTTTATTGAAAGCTTATTGTATTACTGTATTAAAAGCTCACTGTATTATGGAGTATTATGAGAGAGATGGACTGAGCAAGTGTGATTTCCTGTATCTGATACAGCATTCATTCTTCAGCTCAATCTCATAGTAACAATAAAACATTAGTTTGAATGTCTGCTGAAGAAAAGCAATATCTTTGTCGTACTATGCTTTCATCTGTTAAGGGTGATTTATGACAGCACTACTCAGTGCATTTGTTGATTGTGTCTTACAATGTGTTATTTATAATAAAAAGAGTGTGATATTGCATTAATACAATAATTCGACAATAAGAGGGTGCAAATTTTTAAGAAACAAGTTTAAAAGCCTTTTGTGCAGAACTACTTTCTTCCGACACAGATTCAAATCTCATTTTCACAGTTTAACAGCTGAGCCCAAGCCTCTGTTACTTTTTCGAAAACATCACTTTATAACTAGTAACAAAGGAATGTGAAGTTGCTTTATTGAAAGCTTATTGTATTACTGTATTAAAAGCTCACTGTATTATGGAGTATTATGAGAGATGGACTGAGCGATTGTGATTTCCTGTATTTGATACATCATTTATTCTTCAGCTCAATCTCATATTCACAATAAAACATTAGTTTGAATGTCCACTGAGGAAAGCAATATCTTTGTCATACTATGCTTTCATCAGTTAAGGGTGATTTTCTTATGACAGCGCTGCTCAGTGCATTTGTTTACTGCGTCTTACAATGTGTTGTTTAAAGTAAAAAGAGTGTAATATTGCATTAATACAATAGTTTGACAATAAGAGTGTGTGAATTTGTAAGAAACAACAGTTTAAAAACCTTTTGTGCAGAACTACTTTCTTCCGACACAGATTCAAATCTCATTTTCACAGTTTAACAGCTGAGCCCAAGCCTCTGTTACTTTTTTGAAAACATCACTTTATAACTAGTAACAAAGGAATGTGAAGTTGCTTTATTGAAAGCTTATTGTATTACTGTATTAAAAGCTCACTGTATTATGGAGTATTATGAGAGAGATGGACTGAGCGAGTGTGATTTCCTGTGTCTGGTATAGCATTCATTCTTCAGCTCAATCTCATATTCACAATAAAAGATTAGTCTGAATGTCTGCTGAGGAAAGCAATATATTTGTCGTACTATGCTTTCATCTGTTAAGGGTGTTTTTTTATGACAACACTGCTCAGTGCATTTGTTGGCTACGTCTTACAATGTGTTGTTTAAAGTAAAAACAGTGTGATATCGCCTCTGGCTTGCTTAGTTGGGGACACTTTCCAGCGATATCGTATACTATTTGAACTCAACTGGACGATGATAACACTGAATTCATTGATGAACTGCCTTTAACTGAAAATTGATTGTTTACAATAATGCGTTACGTACACACTATTGTGCTGTTTAAATACTGTGCAGTTGCTTGACACAATCTGTATTGTTAAAAGCGCTATACAAATAAAGGTGACTTGACTTGATATTGCATTAATACAATAGTTTGACAAAAGAGTGTGTGAATTTGTAAGAAACAACAGTTTAAAAACCTTTTGTGCAGAAGTACTTTCAATATAAAAATCTTAACTGCTGACACTCATTAAGTCTCTTGTCGCAATCTAATGGTAGAACAGTGTAAATAATTACCATCACGAACACACACATCGCTTCCCTAAACTAAATATTATTATTAAATACTACTATATATATAAATATACTATATTATTTATTGAATAATATTTAATAAACAACAACGGCCATCATTAAAGTTGCCAGAAAAATTTGTCAAAAGTACAAAGGCAGAGCTCTGAAATACAGCATTAAAGTTACATCAGATATAACATGATGAGATTTTGCCCTCAGCCAAAACTATTTGATCTGAATAATAGATTAATAAGACCACAGACTTCCCATTAGATTGATCCAAAATGAATTATATCTCATGTTTAACCACTATAGAGACATCAAAGTCAATGCCAAATTCCAGAAGGTCTGGCTGAGGTGAGGCTTCTCTCGGCGGTTTCATGAGCACTGAACGGCCACTGATGCCCTAGAGCTCACATCTCGAAAGCATCAAAGCAGATTTTCAAATAGACTTTATTAACAAACCACAAATTTGAAGTCTAAACAAGTACATTCTCACCTAAAAAACTCTTATAACCTCATTCCGTGACACAAAAACAGTATTATTTATAAGATTATTGTGGATTTAGGCATCCGCCATGCCACAAATGGTGAAACAGTTAGAGTTCTGTTATCACTAGAATGTCGCAATTTTACAAATATTAAACCGTTTTATGCCAAATAATGTCACTTATTAACTTAACGGTAGGTGATGTTTTAAGTATAGTTGCAGAAATAATATCTAAATTGGCATTTGTGAGACAGTTGCACTTCTGAGAAACAGTTTTAAATGTGAGATATAAAAACAGCCACAATAAATATAGTCACGTTACGAAACATATAGTCTTCACTGTAAAAGTTACGTGAGGTATAAAGATACAATTACTTAAATTAAAGTCACAATTGTAAAGCAGCAGTTATGAGAAGTAATATTGTATATAAAATATTTATGATTTGTATTTTTCTTTTGATCTGGTCCTGAAGAAACTTGATGGGAAACACGTCAACATGAGAGAACTATGCTCATCAAATATTTTCAGCGGCTCTTGAATGTCAGTCATAAACTGTAACCAATCAAAACTGACACGTGACTCATGTGAAAGTATACCGAGCACCTATGCCAAAACAAATGAGGTACTGCTCATTGCTCACTCTCTCTCTCTCTCTCTCTTTCACCCAGGAGGTGTTGGCTGATTGATGGCCTGGGTTGAGCCAGTATGGTAAGATGGCTGCGAGATGCTGATCAGCAGCTGTTTTCTCAGAGCGAGGGAAAGGGGGAAGAAGTTTTCCGCTTGCCCTTCAGGCAGACCAGGTGTCTCTAACTCCTCGCTGTGTCATCCCCCAATCTTGGCACCGCGTTCCCAAACAGGTCCACTTCATTGTTGCGCTTCCTAAGGGATGGGCCCAAATTAACGCATGCACAGTACGCCGAGCAGAAGAAACACCCGAAAAATGACGCCCAGAGCCTGGGTGTAGGACAGAACGAGAGTTTTTGCTGAATAGAAATGAGAGATGGAGTCAGAGAAAGCCAGAGAGGCACACAGGAGAGCTCCATTTGTTAAGGTGCAGGTGCAAAATTTGAGTGAATGCCAGGTTGCGCTCCTCTTTTTGGTTCCATATTAACACTGTCAGCTTTTTTGTTCATATCTAAATCTTTTTTGACAATGCTGCCTGCTTTCAGTGCCTGCTGCGATTTGCTCATTTGCTGTGTCGTAAAAAGTTCAGATTTGTCTAGAAACTAGAAAATTAGCCAGTCATTATGGAAGTCAGCTCTGAAAGCTTTTAGGAAGTCGTGGTTGGTGCTTATGCGCAACCGTAGATGAGTGCATCCATAAGTGTGTTTAATAGTCCGACTTCAGTCGGACTGAAGCAATAATTTATGCTATTTTGCTTTAGTCCAAATGAAGTCATACCAGTTTGTGCTGCTTTCCGAGAAGCATCATAAACCTAAATACTTTGTAGAGACCATTGGTGCTAACAGTTCTACGATCTACTTAGGCATACAGTGTTTTTGGCAAATGCAGCCCAGATCCAGACTAGACAGATTGCGATTGTGTCTTCTATGAAACTTTGCAAGAACAATACTCAAAACTGCCTTCGCTTATTTAATATTTTTTCATAAAGTAGTGCATCTCTCCATCTAATATAATGCGAGAACACAACAGAAGTTAACCGAGAGTCTCCAAAAAGTCTAATTGCTTTGGACTTTTGCAATTTTGATGATGACAGTTGGTATGGGAGGCGTATGGGCCGCAGTCAAAATTGAATAAAACACAAGGCGGGAGTTGGATGACAGCTTTAAACAGGGCAAGGCCACGAGTCTTCTCTTCTGTCTGCGGGAACAAATGCAGTCCTGCACCAAACATTGGCAACGGCAGACCACAGCTTGGAGGCAACGGGAGAAAAATAACTTCTGTCAAAAGCAAGAACAAAGGAGAAAACACTCATGCCTGCACTTTACTCCTCATTATTTTGTGATTTCATAATCAAGACAACGGGATCTGATCTGCAAAACCGTGGACAGCTGGTCCGTTTCCACCACCGAGCCTGTTGGGATTTGTAGTTCTTTCTCAAAGACATGTGCGAATCCCCACCGTCCCTCCCCTCGTTCTCGATAACGGCCGACTTTTGCAGGAAACAGAAGGGGTACTCTGTTGTGCCGGGCTCTTTATTTCCTTCCTCCGTCGGATAAATAAAACATTGGGCACACTTTGAAGGGCCGGGCAGGGGGAAGTGGGGATTCAAAGGGATTGTTAAGAATCTGGGCTGTGCCCTTGCATCGATTCCCTGTTTCGTTCGCGCGGCTCCGCTGATGCTGCATTGTGGGTCGCAGATTGCGCTGTTTTTTCCATCCCTCAAGTGAGATGTAAAAGCAAGGCACCCATCTGCCGTGCAGACTCCTGCAGCCCCTGAAAGCTCTGGCGTGTGGAAAGATAAGGAGAAACGGAGGCGAAGATCGCTGCTCTGAACTGGCACTAGATCTCCGTGGTCAAAAACTGCCACGTCGGTAAAGGCCAAGAACCGCAGAAACCAGCTTGTTGAAGTTAGAAAATATGATGGGATGTAAATCTTGTGAAGCTTTTTTACAAATAGCAATCATACCAGACCCATCTGATCAGAAAAAAAAAAACAATGATCCAATTTCATGCATATATGAAATTAACCTAAAAGTAAAATTTTAAAATGGTAACATCAGTATTAATATTAAAGATGCTGAAGTTTAATAGTTACATTAATTAAAAAACGATAATCACAATAAGCAGTAATTTAATTCATTAGCATAACTGTTGGTCATACTGTAAATATAGTTGCAGATATGATTTATAAATTGCCATTTGTGACAGTGGAACTTCTGAGAAATAGTCATAATTGTTAGAAATAAAGTTGCAGTTATTGAAAAAACATTCGCAATTATTAAATAGTCACCTTGTGAGAAATATAGTCCTAACTGTAAGATATAAAGTCACAATTGTGAGGTATAAAGTTAAAATTGTAAAATTACAGTTTTAAGTTGTAGTCGCAGTTATGAGAGATAATATAGCAATAAGTCACAATTATGAGATATAACGGCTTAATTGTAAGATATAAAGTCAAAATTGTTAAAAATGTAAAATTGCAATTTTAAGCAGTTATGAGAAATGATATAGTGATAGTGAGATGTAAAGTCATAATTGTGAGATTATTAAATATGAAGTTGCAGTTCAGAGAAATAGCAGCAACTGTGAGATATAAAAGTCACTGTTATGAGAAATACAGTCACAATTATCAGTCACATTGTAAGAAATATAGGTTTAATTGTAAGATATAAAGTCAAATTTGTGAGGTAGAAAGTTGAAATTGTCAAATTATGTTACGAGAAATAATATAGCAATAGTGAGATGTAAAGTCATAATTGTGAGATATAGTTACAATTATAAAACCACATTTGGGAGAGTTTGTGTGAACTGTGAGAAATACTCATAATTATTAATATAAAGTCACTGTGAAATGTAAAGTTGCACTTATAATTTATAAATTGCTGTTTGTGACAAAGTGGAACGTCTGGGAAATTTGTGAGAAAAAGTTGCAGTTTAGAGAAATAGTAGCAATTGTGATATAAAGTCACAATTATTAGTCACATTGTAAGTAATATAGGCTTAATTGAAAGATAAAAAGTCAAAATTGTGAGGTACAAAGCTACAATTGTAAGATTGTGATTTTAAGCTGCAGTTACAAGAAATAATACAGCGATTTATAATTCTAAAATATAAAACCACATTGCAATTGAGAAAATACTCACAATTATTAAATATAAACTCACACTGTGAGATGTCAAGTCATAATTGTAAGGTACAAAGTCAATTGTCAGAACTAAAGTTGCAATTACTTTTATTTTAAGTTGCATTTGTGGGACAAAGTTGCAGTTCAGAAAAATTGTAGCAATTGTGAGATATAAAGTCAATATTATAAGAAATACAGTTACAATTATTGGTCACATTGTTCAAAATTGTTTAAGTTATAGTCACAGTTACGAGAAATAATACAGCGATAGTAAGATGTAAAGTCATAATTACGAGATATAAAGCCACATTTGTTCGAGAGTTAAATTCCAAGAAAAAAGTAAAATTTTGAGAAATAGTGACAATTATTAAATATAAAGTCACTGTGAGATGTTGAGTCATAATTGTAAGGTACAAAGTCAATTGTGGGTAATAAAGTCACAATTATTTTATCACATAAAGTTGCATTTGTGGGACAGAGAAATAGTAGCAATTTTGAGATATAAAGTCGCTATTATGGCAAAATAGTCACAATTGTTAGTCACATTGTAAGCAACATAGGCTTAATTGTAAAACTGCAATTTTAAGTTATAGCCGCAGTTATGAGAAATAATATAGCGACGTGAGTCATAATCATAAGGTATATATATTATTGTGATAAATAGTCACAATTATTTTGTTATATACAGTAAAGTTGCAATTGTGAGACACAGTTGCAGCTCAGAAGTAGTAACAATTGTGTGATATAAAGTCACTGTTATAAGAAATACAGTCACAATTATTAGTCACATTGTAAGAAATTTAATCTTAATGGTAAGATATAAAGTCAACTGTGCGGCACAAATTTAAAATGGTAAAATTGCCATCGCAGTTATGAGAAATAATATAGCGATAGTGGGATGTAAAGTCATAATTGTGAGATATAGTTGCAATTATAAAACCACATTTGTGAGAGTTTAATTCTAAGAAAAAATTGCAATTGTGAGAAATAGTCACAATTATTAAATATAAAGTCACACCGTGAGATGGAAAAGTCATAATCGTAAGGTACAACAATTATATTGTTATATACAGTAAAGTTGCATTTGTGAGACATAGTTCAGAGAAATAGTAGCAATTGTGAGATATAAAGTAATTGTTATAAGAAATACAGGCACAATTATTAGTCATATTGTAAGAAATATAGGCTTAATTAAAGATATAAAGTCACAATTGTGAGGTACAAAGTTAAAATTGTAAAATTGCAATTTTAAGTTGTAGTCGCAGGTGTGAGAAATAATATAGCGATGGCGGGAAGTCAAGTCATAATTGTGAGCCATAGATAATCATAAATAACTAATAATTTTGTACTAAAATGTATTCTAAATTTAAGAGGAACAACTAAAAGCACAGATACTCTTAATAGTCTTAATAATCTTTATAATTCTATATAAATATATCTATATAAAATCGGTTTGCGTGATAATTTTGAATGTGAGAAATATAAGAAATACAGTAACAATTATTGTGAGGTATATTTTACAGTAACACATTTTTTTGTATATTTATGAAAATATATTTATAAATGTAAAATAAATTTTAAAAATGTCCAAACAATATATTTGCTAAAATATGTTTCAAATTTACATAAATGAAATTTTAGCTAATATATTTTTGCGTTTATTTATATATATATATATATATATATATATATATATATATATATATATATATATATATATATATTAAAAATGGCCTAAAAATATATTTTTTTCTAAAATATATTTCAAAATACATTTACATAAATATATTTTTACTAATATATTTTTGGTAATTCTTTTTATATTTTTGAAAATATATTTATACATTTTTATATATTTTATATATATATATATATATATATATATATATATATATATATATATATATTTATATTTATATTTTCTGTAAAAAAATGTAAATGTATTAATATATGTATAATTTTTTTTTTGTGAGGTACAAAGTTAAAATGGTAAAACTGCTATTTTATGTTAAAGTCACAGTTACGAGAAATAATATAGCAATAATGAAATGTAAAGTCATAATTGTGACATATAGATAATTATAATTCACTAAAACTTTCGTACTAAAATTTATTCTAAATTTAAGAGGAACAACTGACAGCACAGGTACTCTAAAAATCACACTCTCGTCAGTTTTAATAATGTATATAATCTACAGTCGTGGCCAAAAGTTTTGAGAATTACATAAATATTGGAAATTGGAAAAGTTGCTGCTTAAGTTTTTACAATAGCAATTTGCATATACTCCAGAATGTTATGAAGAGTGATCAGATGAATTGCATAGTCCTTCTTTGCCATGAAAATTAACTTAATCCCGAAAAAAACTTTCCACTGCATTTCATTGCTGTCATTTAAGGACCTGCTGAGATCATTTCAGTAATCGTCTTGTTAACTCAGGTGAGAATGTTGACGAGCACAAGGCTGGAGATCATTATGTCAGGCTGATTGGGTTAGAATGGCAGACTTGACATGTTAAAAGGAGGGTGATGCTTGAAATCATTGTTCTTCCATTGTTAACCATGGTGACCTGCAAAGAAAAGCGTGCAGCCATCATTGCGTTGCATAAAAATGGCTTCACAGGCAAGGATATTGTGGCTACTAAGATTGCACCTAAATTCAACAATTTATAGGATCATCAAGAACTTCAAGGAAAGAGATTCAATTCTTGTTAAGAAGGCTTCAGGGCATCCAAGAAAGTCCAGCAAGCGCCAGGATGGTCTCCTAAAGAGGATTCAGCTGCGGGATCAGAGTGCCACCAGTGCAGAGCTTGCTCAGGAATGGCAGCAGGCAGGTGTGAGCACATCTGCACGCACAGTGAGGCCAAGACTTTTGGAAGATGGCCTGGTGTCAAGAAGGGCAGCAAAGAAGCCACTTCTCTCCAAAAAAAACATCAGGGACAGATTGATCTTCTGCAAAAAGTATGGCGAATGGACTGCTGAGGACTGGGGCAAAGTCATATTCTCCGATGAAGCCTCTTTCCGATTGTTTGGGGCATCTGGAAAAAGGCTTGTCCGGAGAAGAAAAGGTGAGCGCTACCATCAGTCCTGTGTCATGCCAACAGTAAAACATCCTGAGACCATTCATGTGTGGGTTGCTTCTCATCCAAGGGAGTGGGCTCACTCACAATTTTGCCCAAAAACACAGCCTTATATAAAGAATGGTACCAAAACACCCTCCAACAGCAACTTCTTCCAACAACCAACAACAGTTTGGTTAAGAACAATGCATTTCCAGCACGATGGAGCACTGTGCCATAAGGCAAAAGTGATAACTAAGTGGCTCGGGGACCAAAACGTTGAAATTTTGGGTCCATGGCCTGGAAACTCCCCAGATCTTAACCCCATTGAGAACTTGTGGTCAATCCTCAAGAGGCGGGTGGACAAACAAAAACCCACTAATTCTGACAAACTCCAAGAAGTGATTATGAAAGAATGGGTTGCTATCAGTCAGGATTTTGAAGTTGATTGAGAGCATGCCCAGTCCAATTGCAGAGGTCCTGAAAAGAAGGACCAACACTGCAAATACTGACTCTTTGCATAAATGTCATGTAATTGTCGATTAAAGCCTTTGAAACGTATGAAGTGCTTGTAATTATATTTCAGTACATCACAGAAACAACTGAAACAAAGATCTAAAAGCAGTTGAGCAGCAAACTTTGTGAAAACTAATATTTGTGTCATTCTCAAAACTTTTGGCCACGACTTTCTCGAATGTGAGAAATATGAGAAATACAATAACAATTATTGTATGCAACACAGTTGTAATTGTTAAATATAAAGTCACAATTACTTAAAATAAAACCACAGTTGTGAGACATAAAGTCGAACAAACGCTCTGCCAGTGATAATAAAAATGTCAAAAAGGGAGGTTTTGCCAACGTTTTTGATCTTGCAATAAATCCCATTATCTTTGAAGCTTCTCCAACAAGCAGGTCCTCACTTGAACCTGAAGTTTAGACAAAACTGGTACCTTGCCGATGAAACTGTCTCTCCCCCCACGGTATCCAGTTTGGGATGTGAGGGGGTGGGACTGCTGGGCGGAGAGCAGGTTGGGCGGTACTTCCTGTTCACACCTCCCACTCTGCTGTGAGCGAGCTCAGGAGTGTCAGCACCCCCTCCCCCCACTCACAGCTGTCTGAACACACACACACACACACACACACACACACACACAGGTGCTCAACTTAAATATTCAATGACAGACAGAGACTCATATTCTTGCAATGCTTTAAACCTGTATTCTCAGCACAGACTGCAAGGTGACTACATAATATTTTCATGTAGATGCATGTGCGAAGAAGCGATGTAAGACAGATAATGGTGGTGATATGATTCTGGAATATGACAAATGTGTTAAACATCATGAGGCATATCTAATCATTTAAAAACTGATTTATTGGTTACAGTATATTGTAACCAGAAACCTACTGACTAGGCTGCTTTATTATGACCTTAAACAAACAAACAAAAAAATCAGATGAATAAAATTTATATTAAAATAGTTGGTTTGAGGTTACTACATGTCATATTCTATATGTATTCTACACTTTTCAAACCATTCATTTATTGTTCATTCCTACAGTAAAATGAGACTGACTAAATCAATTCATTTATACAGTAAAATAAATGTAATAACTTCAAATCCCATGCTGATTTGAACCCATTTGTGAAGCTAATATCTTCAACATATACAACAACATCTTCAAAATTAAAGCAAAACCACTCAATCTAAGCATATTAAAAAAAAAAAAAATCCAAAATATACAATAAAATTACCAAAAAAAAATGTTTCAAAATATATTTACATAAATATATTTTCTGCTAATATATTTTGGCTATTTTTGGTATATTTTTAAACATTTAAAATATATTTTAAAAATGGCCAAAAATATATTTGCTAAATTATGTTTTAAAATATATTTATGTAAATACATTTTCTACTAATATAATACAATTTTTTTTTTGCATATTTCTGAAAATATATTTATAAATGTAAAATATATTTTAAAACTGGCCAAAAATATATTTACATAATTATATTTTCTACTAATATATTTTTGGCTTTTTAAAATATTTTTGCAAATGCTTTTATACGTTTAAATATATTTTAAAAATGACCAAAAATATATTTGCTAAAATGTGTTTTAAAATATATTTACATAAATATATTTTCTACTAATATATTTTTTTGTCTATTTTTGAAAATGTATTTATACATTTAAAATATGTTTTAAAAATGGCCAAAAATATATATTTGCTAAAATATGTTTCAAAATGCATTTACATAAATCTTTTACTAATTTATTTCTGGAAATTTTTTGTATATTTTTGAAAATGTATTTATACATTTAAAATATGTTTTAAAAATGGCCAAAAATATATATTTGCTAAAATATGTTTCAAAATACATTTACATATATACATATTTAACTAATATATTTGTGGCAATTTTTTTGTATATTTTTGAAAATGTATTTATACAATAAAATATATTTTAAAATTGCCAAAAATATATTTTCTAAAAATATGTTTAAGAAAATATTTACATAAATATATTTTTTTACTAATATATTTTTGGTGATTTATTTATTTATTGTTTATTTTTATTTTATAAAAAAATATATATATATATATATATTTTTTTTTTTTATTATCAAACAATATATTTGCTAAACTATATTTCAAAATATATTTACATAAAAAATATATAGTATATTTTAAAAAATAAATTTTAAATGTATCAATATTTTTTAAAAGCATTAAAAAAAACATTTTGATCTCTATATATTTCAGTCCAAGAATATGAATTTTCTTGCTCCTGAAATATTTTAGAAATATATTTTGTTA
>NC_133381.1:35359779-35453043 GCF_049309525.1 Garra rufa | reverse complement strand
ATATATATAATATATATATATATATTATAATATTATATATATATATATATATATATATTTTTTTTTTTATTATCAAACAATATATTTGCTAAACTATATTTCAAAATATATTTACATAAAAAATATATAGTATATTTTAAAAAATAAATTTTAAATGTATCAATATTTTTTAAAAGCATTAAAAAAAACATTTTGATCTCTATATATTTCAGTCCAAGAATATGAATTTTCTTGCTCCTGAAATATTTTAGAAATATATTTTGTTATATGAAAGTTGAAACTAAATACATTCCTATTTTAAAAATATATTTCATTGAGCTTCACTGTTTGCAACATATATTTAGCATATATTTCAAATATATTTTGGCCACAAAATAAAAAATAAAATAAATAAATACAATTTTGCCATATGGGAATCTAATTCCCAAAATGCATCTATGCATTATCCATTATTTATAACAAGCAGTTTATTTTGTTCTATGTCCACAATATAATGATGTATCTAATATTCTGCAACAAATAAGCTTGCTCAATTAAATGTACACATTTAGTGTCTATAAATGTAAAATCGCTTTATAACAATAATATGTATCATACAGAATGATTATGATGTCTTTGCTGATCTTTACCACAAATAGCGCCCCCTGCAGAGTTCATTTTGTAAATGACAGAATGGACACTGAAGAACAAGCCGTTCCTCTTCCAAGATCAGATCTTCCTTCAGGCAGTCAAGACCTACTTTATAGCTAACTATAAAATCTCAAACTTCAGAATGTGGGATGAGAATTAAAAACTCTTTCCCAAAGGGAATTGTCTTCATCCATTTTGAAACTGGGAACATCCCACAAGGTCAGATCCATAGACTGAAACGGATCTGAGATGTACAGACTGACTTTGACAAGAGGGCAAAAGAAATGGAGCGCAGAATCTGTCTCAAATAACTAAGAACAGTAAGAAGTGCATATCATTGAGCCAAAAGAGACCTACTGCCGAATTTAAAAAACACTTACGGCCCCGTCCAACTGGACATGTTTTGTTGTGTGATACAGTAGACAAGCAATAAAAGGAAAAAATTCAAGAATATCAGGAAATCAACAGAAGCATGACACCTCCAGGGACGTCTTCCCAAATCCCTATAGGCTTGAACAGAGCTTCCAATATCTGAGACAAAGCGCTCCAGAGATATTTCCCATCAACAAAAAAGAAAACCTGCATGAGCCAACTGTAGTATTAGAAAATATGCTCAAACAAATACTTTAATTCAGACAACATTAAGAAACTGAAACGCTACCCATTTGGTCTATACACTTGAAAACCCATGTGGATGCTATTACATTGGGAAAAGAAACTATTTGTCAGTTTGAAAAGATCTGATTTTTTGATAATGCTATAAGGGTTATTGATTTTTTTTTTGGAAGTAAGCCCAATAAAGGACTCATGTAACTTGTGACACAATGTTGGAAGGATCATACGTATGAGATGAGCAAACGTGAACGCCATCACAATGTCGTAATTATCAAATTGGAGATTTGCTTTGAGTTGGGGGCATGCCAATTAAAAAATCATTTTAGAAGCCAACTGGCATGGAGCATAATTAAGTTTTAATTGTGAAAGTTAACTATACAGTTTAGTCTCTACTCATTTTGGGTACGGTTAATGAAGAAAAGCCATAAAACTTGCCATAAAATTCTTCTCATTTAGCAGATTTATGAGGCAGGTTTGCACGCCAAAACTATATTTCCTCATCACTGTGTGAGAATGGAAGTCAGTCAAAAATACCTACATTTACAATACATTTATTTAGCAAGAATGCTTTAGATTGATCAAAAGTGATGGTAAAAACATTTATATGATTACAAAAGTTATATTACAAGTTATATTTCAAAGCATTGCTTATTTTAAACTTTCTATTCATCAAATAGAAAAAAAGCTTTTTTCAACACTGATAATAATAAAAATATGTTTCTTGAGCACCAACTCCAAATCAACATAATAAAATCATTTCTGAAGGATCGTGTGAAGATGAATACTGAAAATTCAGCTTTGCCATCACAGGAATAAATTACTTTTAAAATATTAATATAGAAAACAGTTGTTTTAAATTGTTTTTAAATAATATTTGAAATAGTAATATTTCACTTAATAGTTTAAGTAATATTTAATTTGTGATAATTTGACAGTATTTAATTGCAATAGAGACTCTCTAATGTTCAAAAACAAAAAAAAATACTAGTTATAGAATTTAGTATATAGCATCAGTTACAGATTGAATATATATGGGTAAAAAACAAAAAACAGTAAGTGTAATACTGCTTTAAATTGTTGTTTTTCTAAAAAAAAATATTAAAAAGCTTTCTTTTATTTTTTATTTACATAAATATTTTTCTAGTAATATATTTTTGGCATTTTTTTTGTATATTTTTGAAAACGTATTTATACATTTAAAATATATTTCAAAAATGGCCAAAAATATATTTGCTAAATTATGTTTCAAAATATATTTACATAAATATATTTTCTACTAATATATTTTGGGCATTTCTTTGTATATTTATGAAAATATATTTATAAATGTAAAATATGTTTTAAAAATGGCCAAAAAAAATAGTTGCTAAAATTTGTTTAAAACTATATTTACATAAATGCATTTTCTACTAATATATTTTTGCCATTTTTTTTTTTTTTTGCAAATATATTTATACATTTAAAATATATTTTAATATATTTGCTAAAATATGTTTCAAAATATATTTACATAAATATATTTTCTACTAATATATTTTTGGCAATTGTTTGTATATTTTTTAAATGTGTGTGTATATATATATATATATATATATATATATATAAAAATGGCCAAAAATGGATTTGCTAAAATATGTTTCAAAGTATATTTACATAAAAATATTTTCTACTAATATATTTTTTGGCAAATTATTATTATTATTGTTATTATTATTATTATTATTTTAGATTATTATTATTTCTTTTTTTGAAAATGTATTTATACATTTAAAATATATTTTAAAAATGGCTAAAATCTGATTCAAAATACATTTACATAAATATATTTTTTACTAATATATTTCTGGTAATTTAAAAAAAAAATTTATATATATTTATACATTTAAAATATATTTTTAAAAATTATTCAAAATTTACATAAATATATTTTCTATCATTATATTGTTTTGTATGTTTGTAATGTATCAATATATTTTTTTAAGGATTAAAAAATATGTTTTGATCTCTATATATTTTAGTCAAAGAATATGCATTGCTCCTGAAATACATTTAGAAATATATATTTTGGTATATGAAGGTTGAAACTGAATATATTCCTATTTCAAAAATGTATTTCATTGAGCTTCCCTGTTTGCAACATATTTGGGTAAAAAAACAAAAAAGGGTTTAAGCATAAAAACATTGTGTAATATAGCTTTAAATTGTTATTGTTTTTCCAAAAAAAAAGTTTTCTGTTTAATTTAATTGCATTTTTGTTTTTGTTATTCTTAGCAAAAAATAAATATCATACATGTTTCCCTAGTTCACAGAAGGCACCCACTAAAATGTCATTTAGTGTAATAATCTTGTCAGAGATATTTACAACAAAAATCAATTGATGACATATTAAAAGATGAATTACTTTCACCCCAAATGCTAATTAGTTATAATTCTACATTTTTTTTAATTCACCACTATCCTAGGTTCTGCCCACTTGTCAGTAAGAATTTTACTCATTTAAAACACAACAAAATTTAATATGCTCCCTTATTCTTTTATATATTTTAATATGTACAAGTCAGAATAAGCATGTTGTTTGAATTTTTACATAAATACCGTGTTACACTGATTGACAATGTAACATTATTTCAACAAAATTTTGACATTTTATTCTCCAAAAACGTATTTGAAACCTTAAAATTAGACACTTTACTTACATTTAATTTGTTTCTATAGACATAAAATAACTTTTGTACATTTGTGACGTGAACATCTTAATGTCTTTGACCCATATGTGACCCTGGACCACAAAACCAGTCATAAGAGTCAATCTTTTTTTTTTTTTTTTTTTTTTTTTTATTGATGTATGGTTTGTTAGGATATGACCATATTTGGTCGAGATACAACTATTTGAAAATCTGCGATCTGCAATTATTTATTTTTTTTAATTTAAAAAATTACAAATCTCATTTAAAGTTGTCCAAATTAAGTTCTTAGTAATGCATATTACTAATTAAAAATTAAGTTTTGATATATTTATGGTAGGAAATTCACAAAATATCTTTACTCAATATCCTTTTTTGGCATAAAAAAAAAATCGATAATTTTGACCCATACAATGTATTGTTATATTAGTGTCAAAAAGCACATAAAAGCTTGGCAAAAAGGAAAAGAAAAATTAATTTCCCAATGCATAATTTTTTCTGACTGAAAAACAGAGTAATATAATATTGTCTTAAATATGGTGACTGCATGTAAAACATGTAATAAAACAAATTTATCATACTGTTTGCACTTTCATTTATACTCAGCAGTTTAACTTATTAAAGACCCTTTACACAAAAAAATGGTTAAAAATATTTCTAAATAGCCACAAAATATAGGTTCTAGCAGTTGTTTCAGTGGCGTAAGGATTAAGAACTTAAAAAGGCCTTTTTGCTTCACATCCATCAAGAGTGCTTTGAAAAAAAAAATATATAGTTCAGAAAGACAATGAAAAGTTGTCTGGCAAAATAACCCTTACTGCTCATGGGGAAGAAAGAAAATGGAGTTTCTGTGAATATTACACTGCCTATCTGAGCTCAGCAGGATCCCAGTCTGGGCCTGCGGGGAGCAAAAAAGAAACCTTGTAGTTATTGAAAAGTAATAATAAAACGAAAAAAATACAGTGTGGCTCGGAGCCGGTTCCCTTTATACGGGCATACAGGGAGGGCCAGGCCTCACTGTGAAGATAAATGTCATTTTCAGCACACACACAGGCCTGCAGTGAGAGTGTGTCGCGTCTACTCTTATCACTGCTCTCTCACACACACACACACACACACACACACACACACACACGCACACGGCTTTCTCTTTCTCTTTCAGGAACAATTAGCTTTATACTGGGACTGAGCTTCTGAAATGTTATTCAGTGAGGTGAACTGGTTATTATATCACAAAGACTGCAGCTGAGTCAGTTATTCTATGTGAATAGACGAGTGGGCAAAGAAAGAGAGAAGAAAGGTAGAAAGAGAGAAAGAGTATTGTTTTTTTAAATTGATCAAAGTACTTTTAGAGGGATCCATGTTGGCCAGGTTTTGAAAGAGAGAGCTTGAGATTTGTTTTAACAGCATATTTTGTCTTGCAGTATTGCACTGGAGCTGCAGTAAGTAAAAAATAACCTAAAAGAAAGCAGTGCAATTGCATCTATTGTTTCTGGCACGACAAAAGCAACAGCATGGCTTTGTAAAGGAACACCAGCACATGATGAATGTAAATTCATTTCTCAGTCACATTTTCTTGGTTAAATAAGCATTAATTACACTCAGAAAAAGAAACAACAACAAAACGATTCTATTTTATATTTTTACATTGACAATGCAATCAACATTCTATTTATTAAAGCCATGTATGAATCTCATCAAGTTGGTGTTTTTAAGCATTTTACGTTTTTTTAAATAATACACTTTAGACATAGACCAAATAAAATGTCATTTCTCAATATATCTCCTCCTTTCAGGGTGGTAAAATAATCCTTTGACATGGTCAAAAATAATGAATGTTTACTGTCGCCGTTAAGTTTCCCTCCAGTGGGCATAGTTCTCAGTAATAAGACATGTTGTGCTCTACTTTTGTGTCCTTAAATGCTCGTTTTTAGGTCGACAGCTTATAAAAAGTTAGTTCTGTGTTTTTTAGCTTGTTTACTGTACACCTTGTCACATAGCAGCTTTTAGACACTGTTCTGTTTTTGTTATAAGTCAGAAATGACAAGGACTCAGCTTTCCGCAATACAAAGTCAATGGAGAGCGCTGGATTGACCCCCAGTCTAGGCGTGGCATAAATGCACTCTGATTGAAATCTGATCATATTTAAGTAGTCTGAACAGCAACGAACTACATGAAATCAGATTTGGTCAAATCCGTTTCAAGCTACATTTCTGCTTTTTTGCGTTTTCATGCCACGTAAAACGTAAACACGTCAGACGTTTTTTGTGGAAAACATAACAAACATCTTTGCAGAAACAAGCTTGTGTTGTTGCGAACTGCAAATCAAGCGGGAAAAAACAATATACAGCTAGTATACGTGCCTCTTTGAGTTTTGAAACCAGCAGAAACGGCAGCACAGAATAAAGTCGCACATTCCAGCTTCCTGCATTTCTGCCGCTGCTTTAGAAGACGAAATATAATCCAGCGCGACGGCAACGTTGTCATATTGCAAGACAGCATCTATTTTGCAAACTGTATTGCTGTTATTGTTGTTTTTAGTGTTGGCATAATAACGCAACGGCATTGCCATAGAAACCAACGCACATTCCGTAAAACGAAAGAGCGCTTATGGACACACAAATCGGATTTGAACAGTTGCGATATGACTGTGTGGACAGTCAGTTATTCAAATCCGATTCCATCCAGATATGGACAAAATCGGATTTGGGCTGACAGTCTGTATGAGGCTTAAGTGAACCAGGACCAAATGTATAATTTTCCTTTTTGGTCCGGACCAAATGAACCAATCGAAACTGAACTACAAGTGTGAACACACTCTTATTCTGACATACTGATAAACCTGCCTGACTGCCAGAAAATACATAGCAGCCAAAAAAGATTTGAACTTCCAATTTGTTTGTGTGCGATACACACCTGATGGTCATTAAAAGCATTGTCGGCATCCAAAGTTGAGACTATGTAAAACAGAAATACCTACAAAGCAATCTGAATGCTTATTAAACCCGGAGTGGCTCATTGCACACTTTTCTGTTCCAGACAGAAGAGCCAGATGGAGCTCTGTACACACTGTACAAATGCTACACCCTTTGGGACTACTGCCCAAACACATACACCTTTTTTGGGCAGGTGCTGGAGGAGTTGCTGCCCCCGTCCTCTCTCCTGCCGGGGATCTCTACACACCCCCTCCCCACGAAGAGCCGGTCAAAATGCCAGCGCGGTCCCACCTGGGAGAAGCCAACCCTGTGGCACCTGACGGGCCAGCGTCAGTGTCACGCCAGGCCCGAGGCGCTCACCCCTGACGAGAACACAATGGCATGCAGCCTGCCGGCAGACGCGGGCAGGTACAGATAATATTGTTAATCGTGCAGAATGGCAAACAGGCCTCTCAGGACAAAGAGGGATGGCAGCGCAGTGATTGGAGAATGTCCCCTCTTCTATTTTTTCCTCCTTTCTCGCCGTTTAAGCACAGAAAATTTCATTTCGCTATTTTCCACCTCACAGCGTCTATCAGCCAAGGTGTTTGGTTCTGATATACTGGAATTGAGAGTTTTGCCTTTTACAGCGGGGTATGAATCACGGAAAAAATACGCACATCCCCCTCCCCCCCACCGGTTCTCATCCCCCTCTCATTTTTAATCTAACTCAGGCAACAATGAGTGCACATTGCTCCAAAATCTCGACATTGTTTCACTTCTGTTTCCATTCGTCTGGATACTAGCAGATATTCTACAGGAGTGCTTTGTAAAAGGAGATAAGCACATTTCTTTCCCCTACAAGCATGTTTAATTTCTCATATATTTTAAAGAGGCTAAATGGCCCCATCTGGGTTTGCAGAGCATCATCTACTTATGTTTCATATTTTGTGTCGCATCCCATTAACATCGCATTAAAAAAAGAAAAGAAAGCTTCTTTTTCTAATCTTTTTATACACACAATAAATAGACGTCCGTATCCTCGGCGGTGATTCACAAAGCAATGTGGAGAAAAAAAATCCCCAAAGGGATTATGGGTGAGATCAACTTCTGTAAACTGTGTTAAAATGGCTTTTCGAACTTTCGAGAAAGACATAAATTAGACGCTTAACTTACTCCAGAATTGTTGTCAAGGATGTTAGGAGGGAAAAAAAACTAATTCCAGCAAAAAATTGCTTTCATAAGACTACAAATAATCAAGGTCATGATAAGGTGACTGTGAAGTCAAATTAATATTACTTGTGCACAAAGAAGAAGGGTGTTTTTTGAGACCTCTCCAGGTGAAAGTGAAAGAATTTGAGTTTATAAATTGGATTTGATGAAAAGAGTCACAGCAGAGGTGTTTAAATGTTAATGGGTTAGCTGTAAAAAAAAAATAAAAGTGTACTTTTCACAGGCAATGTGTCTTCGAGGCTGTTCCTATCAAAGCCTATTTCCAACTCAGAGTAAACATTGTAAGATAAAGTTTTCAGTTTGAAATAAAGTTACATTTTCAAGGATGTTATGTAGACAAAAACTGCACATAGAGTTTTCATAAAACTAAATAAAGGTCATGAAAAGGTGACTGCGACAGATGTCGAGTGAAAATATTATTACTAGTGCACAAAGCAGAAGGGCATCTTTTGAGATCCCCTGCAAGCGAAAGAGAAAAATGTGAAAAAAATCATAATTTTTGATGCAAAGACTCACAGTTGGGTTGTTTAGATGTCAATATGTCTTGGTGACTCTTGGTATTTTAGCCCATGTCCACCTCAGTGTACAAATAAATAAATTTACTGTGAAATAAGAAATAAAGTCACACTAGGAGAGTCACAGTTATGAGAAAGTTACAACTGCAAGATGAAGTCACGGTGTTAGATTTTGTGTAATTTAAAGCAGTGATTATAAAGAAACAATGTGTCAATTTTGAGATATACAGTTGAAATCAAAAGTTTACATACACATACATACGTTTACCAAAAAAAGAGGGATCATACAAAATGCATGATTTTTTTTTTATTTAGTACTGACCTGAATAAGATACTTCACATAAAAGGCGTTCACAAATAGTTCACAAGAGAAAATAATAGTTGAATTTACCCTATTCAAAAGTTTATTAGTGACTCCTAATACTGTGTTGGTACTTGAATGATCCACAGCTGTTTTTTTTTTTTTGGGGGGGGGGGGGGGGGGGGGGGTTGTATAGTGATAGTTGTTCATGAGTCCATTTTTTGTCCTGAACTGTTAAATTGCCTGCTGTTCTTCAGAAAGGTCCTTCAGGTCCCACAGTTTCTTTGGTTCTTCAGAATTTTTGTGTATTTAAACCCTTTCCAACAATGACTGTATGATTTTGAGATCCATCTTTTCACACTGAGGACAACTGAGGGACTCATATGCAACTGATGCTTTAGAAGTAAAAACGATGCATTAAGAGCCAGGGGTGAAAACTTTTGAACAGAATGAAGATGTGTACATTTTTCTTATTTTGTCTAAATATTGTATATTTTTCATTTAGTACTTTCCTTTAGAAGTCTTCAAATTCACAAAGTTTTCACCCCCTGGCTCTTAATGCATTGTTTTTCCTTCTGAAGCATCCGTGTGTGTGTTTGAACCTTCTGTAATAGTTGCATATGAGCTAGGTAACAATACAGTATTAAGAATCAAGTATATGTATACTTTTGAACAGGGTCATTTTTATAAATTCAACTGTTAATTTCTCTTGTGGACTATATGTAAATGTCTTTTATGGGAAATATCATAAAAAATACCATGCATTTTGTATGACCCCTCTTATTTTGCTAAAATAATGAACATTTTGCTGATTCAACAAGGTGTATGTAAACTTTTGACTTCAACTGTAAAGTTAAAACTGCAGTTGTGAGATATAACATTTTAAATGTGATTAAATGAAGTCACAGTTATGACATATAAAGTCATGGTCAACAAGGATCCAAAGTCCTTGTGAAATTAGAAATGTGATTATATAAAGCAATTACGAGGCATAGTCATAATGTGAGATATAAAGTCATTGGAAGACACAAGGTCATATAGGAGTTATAAAGGTGCAATTATGAAAAACAAAAGGGCAATTATGATAAATAAAGTTGCAATTACATCCTACCTTACCATTTTCTTTACTTTGAGACATTAACAGGCTTCTATCCTTCTATATTTGTTATTCATATGTACGTTATTCATACACATGAAACTAACATTGACAAAATGCTAATGGATTTTCACCTAGTCTTTTCCGATTCACAAACTACAGCAATATGTTCTTCCATATTACTTATTTTGTATCCACAAACACCGAATCCTCTTTAATAATGACCTAAGCTTAATTTTATCAACATTCCCCACTAATTCATTTAAAAGGGGACCCCTGTAGCTCTTGGAAAGCCTAACTGAGGACGGCTCTTTTGTGTCTTATTCTGTCAGAGCTGGGCGGTATGGACCGAGGTTCCTGCTGCTGGCAGACACCACGGGCCGCAGATTGAGTGACAGCAGCAGCAGTCCTGGTACATCTGGGGTGTGATTGGAGCAGGGAGCTGAGCAGAGGATGTGTCACAGACAGCACTGCATCACAGAGCCCCACTCTTTTACACCTGACAGCATCCATATTCATGCGCCCGGACTCCATCTTTTGCCAGACGTGGCGAGTGTAGCCTGCACTCCCCAATCAGAGATAAAGGCATGCTCGCTAAAAGGCTGAAATGCGTTCTGCAGATGCCTGTTTCACTGTGATATTTTAGGTGTGAGGAGGAGAAGCACTGACAAGAAAGGTTTTCTTTTCATGACAGACTCAGTGTTTTAAAGGTATTTTCCTCCAATGAGTTATGAATAGATGGTGAGCTTTTCTAAAAGCTTTTTTAAAGCTGCTGCGTGTAATATTTTCGACGTTAAATTGTTTTCTCCTGTTTCAGCTTAAAGAGATAGTTCACCCAAAAATGAAAATTACTCCATGATTTACTTACCATCAAGCCATCCTAGGTGTACATTATGACTTTCTTATTTCAGATGAATATAATCAGAGTTATATTAAAGTCGTAAAGAAATTGTTTTTTGAGGATAACGTTTCAAGATTTCTCTCCATAAAGTAGACTTCTGTGGTGCCCACGAGTTTCATCATTCATTCAATCATTCCACAAAGAACCATTTAGTCAATAGTTCTTTAAATAACCATTTCTTTCTTACTTTTTTATAATCTGAAGACAAAAAAGGTTCTTCTATGGCATTGTGAAGCACTTTTACTTTTAAGAGTGTAGCTGGTCATGAGCAGGAGCTAGCTGTTTAGAACCAACTTAGAACCAGCACATGACCAGTTAAGGACCATCTTAAACCAGCTCATGACCAGCTTAAGGCCAGCTTAAAGCAGCAGCCAAGCTTTAAAATGTATCTAATGAGCATATGCTATTATTTTCAACAGTGTAGGGGTGAGCGGGGCACAACCTAACGCGGGGTTAATTGTAACACACGTGGTTCAAATATTTCCACACACGCTAGCATTACCAAATTTACGGTATTTACTAGTTGCCATAGCAACACTATGCAGAGAAAAAAGAAGGCCAAAATTCAATTTTGAAGATATCGCTGAATATTTATTTTACCATAGTAAAAGTACATTTCTGGCTGAAGTAAACTTTTCATTTCAGTTTTTAGTATTCATTTAAAATTAGACAAAACTGCTATTATTTTAATCCCCAATTTGTTATTTATCAGTTTAGATAGTTTATTAATGCTTCGCAAACCAGCAGAAGACAGTAACCTGTTTTAAACTCCAGTGGCGCAGATGGGGAACGTTGTAACACTGTGTTACAATATGCCCTGCTGTTATTAAACTATGATATTCTATGACATAAGCGGTGCAGTTTACACTATTGACTTCTAAGGATTTTGATAAGAAACCACAAGAAACAGGTGAATAAAGGCTGACAATCAATGTTTAATGTTCAGAAGTTATTATTTCAAGAAAGGTAAAGCATTTTGGCTGGTTTATGTGTGTCGTGTTCTATGAGAGCTGTGTGTGGAGGGAGGGGAGTGTTTTTCTGAATGTCTAAATGTGTTTCATCTATTTGTCCACATTGTTTTGAACTACTGTACAGCTGTGTGTTGCGATTCAGGGCTGCTCCAAGCATTGTTGCGATGTGTTCATTGTCAAACTCCAAAATTAGATCATTTTTATTTTTTTTTAAAAACGTCATTACTTCATTTGAAAAAGTTAACACATGTATTTTACTGACAAAATATTTTAGTTTGTTGTGTATATTTTTTTTCATTCGATCAGATAGCATTTTAAGATGTCATATTGTCGTGTTACAACGTGCCCCTCAGATGTTACAATGTTCCCCTACGGGGCATGTTGTCACGTTTCACTTCCTTTCTTTTGAGGTAAATAACGAAAAACGTATACACTGTAAATATGAAACAAAGTGATATATTTGTACTAGACAAGTGTGAAAATAATGTGGATTAAAATTGTACTCTGAACCCCAAGTGGATTTACATAAACGGCGAAATTCAAAAAGTGTTAGGTTGTGCCCTGCTCTCCCCTAGTCACTGCCAGTATGTAAGTTTGGGAATCCCTGTTCTAATTGAATCAAGCAGCACTTTTTTGTATTTGTAGTCGAAATTAGCAGTTAGGCTATGATTTTGTACTTGCATGGTTTAACTGTTTCCCCTTTTTCTCATCATTCTCTGTCCATTTCCTGTTTATTACACTGACTACACTGGACTCAACAGTTGTTTCGTTGCATCATGCCATGTTACAACAACTAAAGTCTGTCTACACTGGATGTGACAAAGCGACTGTTGCAAATAGTTTGTACTTTGTGAAAAGTCCTGCACCGCATCCAGTATAGACAACATCACTGATTATAATGGGTTCTATAGTCTTGTTGTGTCGTGCCGCATTGAGCCGCTCACGTCTGGTGTACACAGTGTGTTAGATAAAAAGCCAATTTTTTTATTTATTTCCCTGTGAAAGACTAGCAGCGCTAATCATTAGGATGAAAGCGGGAGAATCATGGCGTCACAATTAGTTATGATGAAAGTATTCGTGAAATTGCAGAAATTGGGTTGCATCGTGTGCTCAGCAGACCTGACTGTGAAACCTTTGATCCAAAGGGGGTAGATCTAAATAAAATGGTATAATCACCACAAATTAGTTAATCTTGGCAGCTGTTATAGTAAAAATGCAAAAGTTTTCTAGAGAGTCTAACATGTCATAGCAGTGTGTGTTTACATTCAAGTCTCACAAAAATGACCATTTCTAACAGTCTAATCTAAATTATGACTGACAAAACTATCTTGAGATTATAAGTGCACATTAGAAAAACATTCTAAAATGTAAAAAGTGCATTTCATGACCCCTTTTAAAAAAAGCTCCTGACTAATTGCTCAGGATTACATATGGTATAAATGCATTTCAAATGTGCAGGCGTGACAACTGTTTCTATGATTTCAAGTGCGATTAATGACAGACAGTGATGGGATGATGTGTTTGCATACTCTAATATGCACTATAGCTTCACATCTGCTAGCATAGACATCAGATGGCTCTTCAATCTCGACTCTCTTGCATTGAAACGTTACCCGTCTCTGACAAAAACACAAGGCTAACAAGCCTACCAAACAAAGCAAGATGAGGAGTAAGGACCGCCATAGCACGTCTGCGTTGACCTTAAAATGAAGAGCTCGATGCAACATCTGGTTCATCAGCTGGATCCTATGCATCAGCGGGCAGAGGGACACACTGGGACAGGTTTGGCGGCTGCCTTTGACAGCAACAGTTAATTTCCAACATAATCAATTTATGTGGAGCTCCATAATAACCATCTGTGTGCTGCAGTGGAGACTGAATTTCCGAGGAACGACGCGTTTCTTTTCAAATGTCTCGGCCAGGAGAAAGACAAGTCCAGCTTCGCCATATGGAACTATACTCTCTCTGTGTGGGCTTTTCTATATGCGAAACTACCTGCTCGACGCCTGTGTCAACGTCTCGTGATTTCATACAACAAATTTAACAGATGCAGCCAGAAATTTAAGTCCCTCAAAATATTCTGGTTTTATAGTGCTACGCAATTCGAAGGCAAAAATAGAAACACCTCACCAGTGCGGCTGTGGCCTCTAACAAGGTTACTCCTTATGGCAACTTGTGACACGCACCCTCTCCCTCACCTTTGATGTCAAAATGTAGCGAGGAACGTGCCACTCATACGATTATGGATTCACCTCCCTGAGCCAATTACACCAGGCCTGTCATGGCTGAATGCGAAGAGCAGCTCGCGTACAGACACGGACAGACCCGGCTGTGCGATACGGGGTATGAAAACTGAATCCCGCTCGCTGCCCTCTGACCCCAGCGCATGCTATTAAAATGGCAGGCATAGCAGGGTAACGGCTAACATCCACGCACACTTCGACCTTTACCAGATAGCCAAGGGTGAAGAAGAACTTGGCTTGTATGGTCTTTGGGAAACGAAGCCATTGAAATGAGTTTGATGCAATAAGAATGTAGCAAGGATTCAGTGCATTTTCCCCACCATTTCCTGTGCTTGAATATACAAAAAGAAATTAAATTTGATCCACATCTGGTAACAAATGCAGCATGTCCAGATTGGTTCACAAACATGCATTAAACTCATTTCATGGCTTGGTTTGCCAACAGCCATGTTTGTTAGCGTCTTTATGTGGGAATATTTGTGACCCCGGACCACAAAAATCATAAAAAACTCAGTTTTTGGAAATTCTTTTGATGTTAGGATAGGGCAATATTTGGCTGAAATGTTACTGAAACAGCTATTTGAAAATCTGCAATTTGAGGGCGTAAAAAAAAAATACTGAGCAAATCTCATGTGTTCTTAGCATTGCATATTAGCAATCAAAATTTAAGTTTTGATATATTTATGGTAGGAAATAAAAAAAAAAATCTTCATGTAAGATGATCTTTACTTAATATCCTAATGATTTTTGGCATGAAAGAAAAATCGATACATTTGACCCATACAATGTATTGTTGGCTATTGCTACAAATATACCTGTGATACTTATGACTAGTTTTGTGGTCCAGGGTCACATTTATTCTTTAGGTTTAATAAAGAAAATATTACAAAAAATGGGGCAGTCATGGCCTAACGACTAACGGTTAGTCGGACTTGTAACCCAAAGGTTGCAGGTTCGAGTCTCAGGTCCGGCAGGGATTGTAGGTCGGGGGGAGTGAATGTACAGCACTCTCTCCACCCTCAATACCACGACTGAGGTGAGTCCCTTGAGCAAGGCACCGACACCCCCAACTGCTCCCCGGGCGCCGCAGCAATGGCTGCCCACTGCTCCGGGTGTGTGTTCACGGTGTGTGTGTTCACTACTGTGTGTGTGCACTTGGATGGGTTAAATGCAGAGCACAAATTCCAAGTATGGGTCACCATACTTGACCTCACGTCACCTCCTTTCCTTTCCTTTTCCAAAAGTTTAATTTTATGATTAATGTCTGATTTCTGGAACGGAGTAAACAGGACTCCATTAACTGTCTGAAGTACATGTGCCAAACACCTTTTTAGCAACAGAATGAGGTTTCTATATCCTCAGGTGTTCAGTAAGCTTTAAAGCTTTTTGTATCTCATTTCTTTTAATTTACAGTCAGATGATTCAGTGAATCGCTCAAAGACACACAAGTGATTCATTTAAATTGGTCAAACAAATATGATTCCATTACTGCATTAACAGAATTCTGTAAGAAACACTGGATTGACGTCTTTTTTATCATCAAAGGTAAATTTGATTATCTTTAGAACAGGAGCCTAATTGAACCGCCATTGAACCTCACTAAGTTCCGCCTTAAAGGGATAGTTTACCCAAAAATGAAAATTCCATCATTAATAACTCACCCTCAGGTTGTTTCAAAACTGAAAGACCTTTGTTCATCTTCAAAACACAAACTAAGATATTTTTTTCTGAAATCTGAGAGCTTTCTGACCTTGCATAGACAGCAAAGGTTTATTTATTTATTTATTTTTTTTCCGAAGAAAAGTAAGAAGAAATTCTTGAATATTTTAGTTATTTTTTTTATTATTATTTTTTTTATTTGCACACAAAAAGTATTCTCATAGCTTCATAAAATTAAGTTTGAACCACTGATGTCACAAGGCCTATTTTAACAATGTCCTCTATGCATTTCTGGGCTTTGAGCATGGTAGTTATGTTGCTGTCTATGCAGGGTCAGAAAGGTCTCAGATTTAATACAAAAATATCTAAATATTTGTGTTCCTAAGATGAACGAAAGGTCTTAGGGGTTTGGAACAATATGAGTGTAATGACTGAATTTTCATTTTTGGGTGAACTATCCCTTTAAAAACTGTAAAGACTAATCCTACTTTAAATAAAACTGTTGCCGTTTCTCCATTTTCTCATCTCAACATTTTTTTGCTCTTTTCTAATGTAATTCAGTGGAGAATTTGTATTTTTTAAGCTTAATTGTATAGAAAGTATGCAAAAATATTACATTTATGTAATGAATTCAGTGTTGTAGAGATGTTAGGAACAGCTTTTTTACACTATTAACACATATAATTGCTTTAAATTAAGTCTTCTCACCTTTCGTTTGACATTCTTTATGTTTTTTTTTTTTTTTTCACATGCATAATTATTTTGTTAAAGAATAACAATTGTCACAATTTAAGCCCCAATAAGAATACTCCACAATTTTTACAATGCTATTCATGGAAATTTACTGTTGGTTCCTATAGGATATCCAGTAGAAGTCACTGACGGTAAGCAAATATTTTAATTTTTATTTATTTTTTATTTTTTTAACCCAAGTGCTACATTCAGCCTGCTGGGTAATGTATTGTGTTGTTTGTAATGTTTTAATGTATTATTAATTTTTTTTTTTTTTTTTACCTAACGGCTGGTTTGAGCCTGTCTCAGAGCACAGGATTTTTGTGTCCCCTACAAAATTGCAATTGGGTGCACTTCTTCAGTGAAATAAAGGTTTGTATACATTTTATTTAATTTATAAAGTCTTTACTGTGCTGTAAATTCTATTATTTTACACAACGCAACATGCAAGAACGATATGTCAGTCAGCTGCATCAGCAGCAGTTGTTTTGCATGATAAAAATGGCTTTTGCCTTGCAAAACATACATTTTTTTATTATTATTATTATTATTTTTTTTTTTTTATAATACTGAATTTAATTTCATTTTGTGTTAAAATATGTTGTCTTATGGGCAGGTTATGGAGTCAGTCACAGCAGTTAAATGCGAATTGGCAGTCTGAGGTTCATAGTTCTCCTGGCGAACAGCAGCCCATCACCAGCTTAGATACAACAGCACGAGAATTAGCACTATTTCGGTGAAAACGGATTACAGAGAATGGTTGAATACACTGAAAATTCTGCTTTTAAATGTTACTTTTTATTTAAAAAATGCTTGTTAAATGAGTTCAAATGTATTTAATATAGTAAACTTTGCTGTATTCACCCAAATAAATTTAGTTTGTCTTATATTTTTGTCCATGGGTGTTCTCGCTTAATAGTAACTGTTCATCTGACAAAATATTTACCCAGCGCTGGGTTGCAAAATAACCCAAGTTGGGTTGTTTTTAACCCAGCATATTTTAGAGTGCAGATTGTCAACCAAACTTCCTGCAAAAGATCAAGTAAGTTGAGGTCAAAAGTTTAGCCCCCTTTCAGAATCTGCAAAATGTTAATTATTTTAACAAAATAAGAGGGATTGTACAAAATGCATGTTAGTTTTTATTTAGTGTTGATCTGAACATATATTTCACATAAAAGTATAGTCCACAAGAGAAAATAATAAATAAAAATAATTTATTCCTTTTCAATAAAAAATGACCCCATTCAAAAGTTTACACACACATTTGATTCTTAAAACTGTGTTGTTATCTGAATGATCCACAGCTGTTTTTTGTTTTTGTTTTTTTTGTATAGTGATAGTTCATGAGTTCATTGTTTGTCCTGAACAGGTAGAAGAACTGCATGCTGTTCTTCATAAAATACTTCAGGTCCCACAAATTATTTGGTTTTCCAGCATTTTTATGTATTTGAACCCTTTCCAACAATAGCTGTATGGTTTTGAGATCTGTCTTTTCACACTGAGGACAACTGAGGGACTCATATGCAACTATTACAGAAGGTTTAAATGCTCACTGATGCTCCAGAAGGACAAACCATGCATTAAGAGGCAGGGGGTGAAAACTTTTGGACAGAATGAAGATGTGTACATTTTTCTTATTTTGCCTAAATATTATATTTTAGGGCATTTAGTACTGCCCTTCAGAGGCTACAGAAGATACTTACATGTTTCCCAGAAGACAAAAAAGTTACATTTATACTGATCTTCAAATTCAAAAATGTTTTACCTGCAGGCTCTTAATGCATGTTTTTTCCTTCTGGAGCATTTTTGTTGTAGGCAAAATTTCACCATGTAAAAAAACAAAGATGGAGCAACCCTGTTGACAAAAACAGCATGGTTAGGTAGGTTTTGATGCTGGTTTTAGCTGTTTTATGCTGGTCCTTTGCTGGTTTATGCTGGTTCTCAGCTGGTCATGTTTCTCCATACCAGCATCAAACCCTACCTAACCAGCATATGCTGTTTTCTTAACAGGGAAGAGAGCAGCAATATGCCAACTCAGTGTTTCCAATGTTGTCAAAAGCAACATTAGAAAAATGGCATTCACATGACCATCTGATAACTGTCCTCCTTCCCATATATGTGACCCTGGACCACAAAACCAGTCATAAGGTTAAATTTTACAAAACTGAGATGTATACATCATATGATTACTCAATAAATAAGCTTTCTATTGATGTATGGTTTGTTATGATAGGACAACATTTGGTCGAGATACATCTATTTGAAAATCAGGAATCTGAGGGTGCAAAAAAATCAAAATACTGAGAAAATCACCTTTAAAGTTGTCCAAATTAGGTTCTTAACAATGCATATTACTAATCAAAAATTACATTTTGATATATTTACAGTAGGAATTTTACAAAGAATCATCATGGAACATGATCTTTACTTAATTTCCTAATGATTTTTGGCATAAAAAAAAATCTAAAATTTTGACCCTTGGCTATTGCTACAAACATACCCCAGCGACTTAAGACTGGTTTTGTGGTCCAGGGTCACATATGAGCTATCCGGCAAACATGCTAAATGACTGATGGACTAAAAGTCATCTGACTAGCTAATTTACTAACTGAGTGATCCATTAGAAAGTAGTGATACTTTCTGAGTGCCATTTCATAAAAAAATCACTCGCAGCACCTGTATTACTTGAAGCCCCTTCCGTAGTTTGATAATCACAGTGGCAATTTTGTGCATTTTGGCCAAATGTGACACATGGAGTGCCGTGTGTCCTTGTGAAACCTGCAAACACACATTCCCTTTTCCCCTAATTGACATGCGAAGAATCCCAGCAGCTGGGAGGCTTTCTGTGAGCCCCGGCGCAACCCTGGCCACCTGGACATAATAGCCATCAGCTGCCACCATCACCAGAACGCTTTGTCGGCACCGCATTACAATATTCCCCCCCTTTATTTATCTCACAAGGACTGCTGCCATTGTCTGTCCTCTTCTGGCTGGGATGAAAGAGAAGAGAGACAGACTTCCGATAAGCAAGACGCGTTTCTGAAAGTTTGATTACTCGCGTACCAGCCGGACGCATTTGAATGCGAGACTCGCCGTATCAGATTCTACGCGCATTGTACACCGTCGCTCATAAATCTAATATTACGTCCAGAGGAATTATGGTCTCTGTTTGTGTGAAAACATATTGATTTCCTCTTTCTCATCTGGCATTTAGAACCTGACACATTTCCTCCTCATCTTTAATTCAGGAATCACTTTCGCTCTCTGCTTTCCAATTGCAATCCTTTGATTCTTCTCCTACTTGTCAATTCTTTATGGAGCTCTGCATTTCAAAGAGTTCGCCTTCTTTTTCAGAGGCACAGCGCAGGCCAAGTCTTCGAATGAGACTGCCCATCTGAGGTTATCTGGTTTCAGCAGGGGTTTGCTCATCTCCAATTCAGGTCGTCCTCAACTGCACAAGGGGACATAAAAGCCAGCATGGGCGCATCTTGTGATCCCAGTAAGCCTGGCTGTTAAAAGGCTTGATCAGTCGGGCATCCACCTGGACTGTCTGACCCTGGCACGAGTGCCAGAGAGGCATATAAATGCCAAAGAAGAAAACATGAGGAGAAAACATGTGCACGAGCTCAGAGCTCAGTGTGGAGGAGAAACGCAAGATCCGCTTTGGGGGTCAGAGATAAGAGACTGTCAATGGTAATGATAAATAAAAATATATCAAAATGTATTTTACTACACATGTAGAAGTGTACTCTGTACATGTTCATTTCATATTGTTTGGTATATTTTTTATGAAAAAATGAAATTTATAAACTCGTCATTAAATGTCATGTCATATTTCATGTGGTGTATTTTTACCTTAAACCTTGAATATATACGCATATTAATTATGAAAAAAATAATTAATTTTCTGAAGTTTATTATTTAAAAAAATATTAATTTATAAATTATTTCATATTTTCCATCATTGACCTTAAACCACACTCATGAGTGTCTTCAGGGGTCCTCTCTGATAATAATTATATTAAACTTATATTTTTGTATGCTTGTTTCACTATACTGGTCCCACCACATTACATAAAAAAAAAAAAAAACATGTTCACATTGGTCACACTATGACTTGCCAGACTTTTTCGCCCTCAATATTATTAAACAGTATTAAAATGATAATATAATGTATTCAAATATTATATATTTTTCTAAGAAACAATAATGTTGTTATTATTAAGAAAATGTTTTCATATATTCTTAATATTTTTTAAAAGAAACTCATTATTTTATTAATTCTTGTTTTAATCAATATGATATCACCACCAATACGATCCTTCAGAAATCATTCTAATATTTATCAATGTTGGAAACAGTTGAGCTGCTTAAAATTTTGTTGCAACCTGTGGTACTTTTTCAGGGTTCTTTGATGAATAAAAAGTTAAAAAGAACAGTATTTAATAGAAATCTTTTCTAAAGTCTTTACCATCTTTTTAATAAATCAATTTAACACATCCCTGCTGAATAAAAGTATTAATTTACTGACTGCAAACTTTGAACTGTAGTGTATACTGTTACAAAACATTTCTATTTTGAATAAATGCTTTTAATGATTTATTCATCAAAGAATCCTGAAAAAAAAAGCAGCACAACTGTTTCCAACATTGATAATAAATCAGCATATTAAAATTATTTCTGAAGGATCATGTAACACTGAAGAATGCAGTAATAAAAAAAAAAAAAAATTATATTTTAAAGTATGTTAAAATAGAAAACCACTATTTTAAATTGCAGTAATATTTCACAATATTACTATTTTTTCTGTATTTATAATCAAATAAACAGCCTTGATGAGCAGAATGAAAGAAAAACATTAAACTGATCCCAAACTTTAAAACGACAGTGTATATATATATATTTAGAGAGAGAGAGTGAGAAAGAGTCTGCCAAAAAAAGCATCATGTCATTGACTATTTTACGCAGTGCAGCTTCTCAAACAATTCTTAAAAAGAACCTTGAAAGATCCCTGCACTTAACTGGCTTCTCCAATAACCTCATTGTTATGGTTGATTTTCATCTTTCTTTTGCATATGATGGTGTCTCTGTATACCTTTAACATGTGTTGACCTAGAGGCCATGGTGTGCAGTGCACATCTGGCTAGAGCAATGCCTGAATGGGATTTGCCTGGGGTGGGAGACCAGCTGGGGGTTCACATATGAAGCCAGGCTGTGGAAATGCTTTGTGTATTATGAATAAGGACTTTAATGGAGACACTGACAGCTGTACTTCTCCTGCGTACAAGGCCATGCACTTTTCTACCTTTGGAACAGCTGAGCATACACATCAGATGGATGAAAAGGGGGAAGTGATGTTTGCTCTCGATATTTAAAGCACAAGTGTAGTGAAAAGTACAGAGCATACTTGAAAAAGCTGGTCCTACTGGTAAATCATAAGACAATGGGATAAAATACCTGTAACATATGAAAATGTGTTTTTGAGTCAGGTCATCAAAATACACTTTATAATAGATATTCTGTTGTTGTAGGGTGTATAAAACTTCTCAATGCCACATTGGCTATTTTGTAGATTTGAAAGCTAAAGTATGTTGTTTTACCTTCTTTTCATATTCAATCAATTTATAACTTGACACACTATGTTCTAGAACAGGGATTTTTTTTATATTTTTGATGCCAAGGACACTTATATGATCACAGCTTACTGTATATATGGGAGCCTGTTTCTGCCACTGAATTAATAAAAAATGTTATTGTGGCTTTTTATCTCTTCGGACTTTTTTTTCTCAGAATTGTAAGATAGAAACTCGCAATTGAGAGTTATAAAGTCAAAATTGCGAGTTATAAACTCACAATTCTGACTTTTTCTCAGTTGTGAGTTTATATTTTTTGAAGGGTGAAAAGAAAGATGTTTTCAGAATTGCGAGTTTATATCTCACAATTCTGACTTTTTTCTCTTATCTCGCAATTCTGACTTTTTTCTTTGTGAGATATAAACTCGCAATTGCAAGTTATTAAGTCTAATTTTTAGGGGAAAGACTGATATGTTATCAGAATTACAAGTTTATTTCTCACAATTCTGACTTAGTAACTCACAATTGTAAGTTTATACCTTGCAACTTAGAATTCTGAGAAAACAGGTACAATTTCGAGATAAAAACAGCCAAATGTGAGAAAAAAATTTGAAAACTGTTTATATCTCGCAATTCCTACATTATGTCTCGCAATTCTGCCTTTATAACTCGAAATTGCAAGTTTATAACACAATTCTGAGAAAAAAGTCCGATTTGTGAATTTGTATCTTGCAATTCTGACTTAGTAACTCACAATTGTAAGTTTATACCTCGCAACTCTGAGAAAACAGGAACAATTTTGAGATATAAAGGGGCAATTCTGAAAAAAAGAGAAAATTGTGAGTTTATATCTCGCAATTCTTACATTATGTCTCTATTTGGATTTATAACTCAAAATTGCAAGTTTATAACTCAGATTTGCGAGTTTGTATCTTGCAATTTTGACTTTTTTTCTTTCAGTTGCGAGTTTATATCTTACAATGCGAACTTTTTTCTTTGAACGACATAAACTCGCAATTGCAAGCTATAAAGTCTAATTTTGAGGGGAAAAAAGACTAATGTTTTTAGAATTGTGAGTTTATATCTCGCAACTCGAAATTCTGAGAAAAACAGGTAAAATTGAGATATAAACGGCCAATTCTGTGAAAAAAGAACTTTATTTCTCAGAATTCTGACTTTATTTTTCAGAATTGTAAGACAAACTTGCAATTTGGAGAAATAAAGGACAGTTTTTCTTCTTTGTGAGATATAAACTTGCAATTGCGAGTAATAAAGTCCAATTTTGAGGGGGGAAAAAGTATGTTTTCAGACTTGCGAGTTTATCTCACAATTTTGACTTAACTCACAATTGTCCAATTCAGAGAAAAAAAGTCTACTTTATGTCTCGCAATTGCAAGTTTATATCTCACAATTCTGAGAAAAAGTCAGATTCACAAGTTATCACAATAGCGAGGAAAAAATTTCTGAATTGTGAGATAAAAAGTTACAAATAAAAAGTAAATACCTTTTTTTATTCAGAGGCGAAAAATGGGATTTTTATACTTATATATGTGGTTATAGGAAGAAAGTTATATATTTTTATGTAAACCTATTTATACTATTTAAATATTATGTATGATATTTATTAATTAATTTATTTACATATATAAATATTGAACCTATTATATATCACAAAAAAGTACATTTGGAGGACTTAAAATAATCATTAAAAAATCACAACAAAAACAGAGAATTTAAGAACATTTAAGGTCATCAAATTAGTACATAATTAAATTTAATTAAATATGTTTCACTAATAATTTTAAGTGCACACGTTACCTTTGAAAGACCTAAAAATACATTATGTATTTATAAAAAATTTAAATTAAAATAAAATAAAAATGAAAGATTTACCTCCATATCACCCCCTTGTGGCCACCTAGAGCTCCCCTAACCCTAGTTCGTTGCTTGCTCAAAGGGAGAGGTCGCAACCTTAAGGTCATATCAATGGCACATAAGCACTAAAAGACAAAGTTTAATATAAGATGTATTAGCTTTTCCTCAATAACACAGGTAGTATATAGTTGTGTAGTTTTATATAGTTATGAGCTGTACTGGAAGACTGCACAGAAAAACCTTTTTGCTTTTGCTTTGTGCTCTCAAAATAATCATTTGTATTAGAGTATAGATAATGAATCAAGATATTCAACTTTTTATATGCAAACTACAATGATGCTAAAGATCACATAATTTAAGGGAAGAAACGCACTCAGAGTTATCACCACAAGCCATAAAAATCAAAGAGAATAGCAAGTGCAAATACTGAAATCAACTGGATTAATTAACAAGAAAAATAAAACAATGGCATGTCGAAAAAGGTTGCTCTCTGGTTTCCAAGAGAAGACTTTCTAATCTTAAGCAAAAACACTCACAATAAGATCCGCAGTAATCTATGCATAGTGAACGCATGGCAACACGAGGCGCGCTACCCGCCGCAAATAAGAGCCCACAGACACGAAGAGGCAGCCGGCATTTGCTGTGTTTGAGGAATTTGGGGATTTGATAATTTCCTGTTCTCTGAAAGGGATGGCAGCACCTGGTCGGCACAGCTGTACTTCATTTGGAGAGCAATTTGAACAGCGGAGAGGGAGGCAAGAGGAGCGCCTGCCTTGTCATTAAGGGCTGTAGAATGGCCTCTGTTTGTTAGACACATGGCACAGAGTTAATGCTTTTGAATGGGGAGACGGCCGCTGTTGATGCTGCCGTGAATTTCTCCTAAGTGCTGGCAACATCTAAAAAGCCACTCCAACAAAAAGAGAAAAGTCACATTTCCAATTTTTTCTAGTAAGCAAATGTTTTAGACGTTAATTATGAAATAATGTTACACGTGGAAATAGTTTTTCGACTGTAGTTTTTTTTATTGCTCACCGCACTGCATGTTTCGTCTCTCTCTCTCTCTCTCTCTCTCTCTCTCTCTCTCTCTCTCTCTCTCTCTCAGAAAACTAAAAAGCTCTCAGCACTGACTGATCAGAAGCAAAACTTGCCTCTTCTCACAACAAAATCGAGGGGAAACGATTTCAAAAGCTACACCAGGACAGAAATCCTGTCAATTTGGTGGTTAGCCTCCTGTCTCTCGGTATATGATGTAACTGACTTTGACGTGTACATGTGCGTGGCGGCGGGGGGAGGCAAAGTACGATCAAAGGGGAGCGCTTTATCGCCACATCAGAGCTCCCCACTGCATTTTGTATTCTACCAATCTGTCCAAACAGTCTGACAAATTCCTGTGATAGGGAGTTAAGTTATTTCCTCCTCTTTTATTCAGCCACAGATGGGACCAGAAGTACTAAAGTGCGGCGTGAAAACACAGACCCACAAAGGTGAAAAGAGCTCCTGCAATATTGAGAGATTTCAGAGGGAAGTAGCAGACTGCGAGAGCGAGACAGAAAAAAAGGATGGTGTAAGTTTAGAAAAAGTTAATTTGGAAAAGACAATAAAAGAGATTTTTTGAAAAAGAGACACGTGCTTTTGAAAACTGCCATGCATTTGACATGAATCATGCTTTTAGAGAACTATGCATAGTGCCATATTTTGAGGTTAGATGTAGTATTTTTTACATTTCTTTGATTTGTTTGTGTACTGCAAAAAATCATTTTCTTTGAGGTCTTTTGCTTATTGTCATTCTTAAAATAAGGCTTTTTTGAGAATCAAATAAGAGAAAACATTTGAATTATGTTTATTTTTTTTTACCTATTGGCATTTTTTCAGCCTTTACACATATTTTTTATTTTAATTTTAAGATTTTGCTTTATATTTAAAATAAGATGTTTTTTTGTTTTGTTTTGTTTTGGAGAACATTTGGATGAAGTTTATTCTTGTGCATAATCTACAGAAAAGGCAAAAACGTTGTAGAATATGGCTAAAGTAACAAGAAAATGCAATTTTATTGCTAAAGTGTGTAATTTATGTGCCACTAGTGTCACTGAATTCAGCTGTAAAAATATCCCCCATATACCATTGGTCCTCAAACAGATAACCCCGTCCCCAAACTTACACCATTGGCTGAGCCAATGATGCTGCATTTTAATGATCAAACAAGCAGAGCAATGTTTAGATGGTACCAAAACATAGAAATTAACATACAAATAACTTACCACTTTGCTACAATCAATTGTATTTCAATGCCGAAAACCTTTAAATACTGTGTTAAACAAGTTCCAGAAAATGAAAGAAAATGCCTGTTTTTACGCACACATGCAGCTGTCTTTATAGATAATAGCATTGGGACATCATGGATCCTCATCATGGGTTTGCGGCCCCCTGAGGAAGCCTGTGCAGCATGCTCATCGTTAATGGGGATGTTAGTGTGTCTGCAGGCATTGTGGGGAGAGCGATCAGAGTCGGACAGAGAGGGGGGAGTTTGCACCTGCCAGGTGGAGAAGTGTTGTAAAGCTCCATCACCGGCATCCATGAGCCCCACAATCCTGTGCTTCACAGATGAATTAGACATAGAGCTTACAACTCACTTACATCTGCATTGTATTACTGGAGGACACGCATGCATCATCAAATTCATCTCTGCTCTTCTGCTTATCCAAAACCATTTCCATGCAGGTATCTGACTATAAAGGAAACGTTCACTTAAAAATATAAATACTGTCGTCATGTACTCATCCTCATGTGGGTTAAAATGTATTTTACTTACTTCTTCTAACACAAAAGGAGTTAGCTAAAAGAACGACCAGATTGCTATTTTCCACAATGGAAATGAATATTGACTGAGGTGCCAAGCCAAAAAAGTACTATAAAAGTAGTCTATATCATTGTTTCTCAATCCTCTTCCTGAAGGCACAGTAACAGTACACCTTTGTGGATGGGTCAGATAATGGCGACATCCAGGAAATGAGTATTTCAGGTCTTCTAGGGATCAAATGGCTCCATGTGAACTTAAGTGGACTCATGACTCATCAGGGCGTCATATTTGTCATTTTAGGGTCTTCACAAGTGACCTTGCTGCAGCTACTATGCGCCCTTTGGCTGAGCCTGGGTAACTGATTCTATTCGCATCACACCATGCAGGATTCTAACCAGCTAATTGCATTAACAAGGATGCTAATTGGCTGGAACCTCTAACATCAGTTGCTAGTGCCCCTTGTGAGGGCAGGGTTAGTGAGGTTTACCTGCAAAACATTTACTAGCTGACTTCTGTTAAATTAACCTCTTTAAACCTCACTCCCATCTGGATTACGGCACTAATGTGACTGTCCTATTGCACCATTCTGAGTGGGATTCAAACCAGCTAATCGAGCTAACAAGAATAATAATGACTGCAATCTCTGTTGTCAGTTGCTAGTGTGCCCTGTGAAGCCAGGGTTGTGAGGTTTACCTTCACAACACTTACTAGCTGTAAGTGTTGTAGCTTGTGTTACATTAACCCCCCAAACCTCACTCCCATCCGGGTCACGGCACCAATTTGACTGGTTCTAATCACACCAGTCTGAGTGGATTTGCTGAGGAACGGTAAAGACTGCCGCCCCTTGTTTCAGTTGCTAGCAGTCAGTTGACATTAACCCTATAAGCACCACTTCTGTCAAGCTCATGCTAGCTAACCTCGTTAACAAGGACACTAATGATTAAAATCTCTGTTGTCAGGTGCTAGTGTGGCATGTGAGTCCAGGGAAGTAGGGTTTACCTGCAAAACATTAACTAGCTGGCTTCCGTTACATTAAACCTATAAGCTTTGCTTCTATCTAGGGCATGGCAACAATGTGACTGGTCCTATTCACACTGCTTTGAGTGGGATTCAAACCAGCTAACCACGTTAACAAGGACTCTAATATCTAGAACCTCAAATGTCAGCGCCTACAGACACTAAAGACTGCCACCTCTACAAATAGCTAATCACGTTAGCAAGGACTCTAATGACTACACAACCACACAACCTCGAGAGAGGTCAGCATTGTATGGTTTAGCTGTAAAACACTTACTAGCTGGCTTCTGTTATATTAACCCCCTAAACCTTACTCCCATCCGGGTCATGGCACCAATGTGACTGGTTCTACTCACACCAGTCTGAGTGGGATTTGAACCAGCTAATCACGCTAACAAGGACGCTAGTGACCGCAAGTCTTAGCATTAGTTGTTAGTGCTCCCTGTGAGTCAAGGTTAGTGAGGTTTACCTGCAAAACCCTTACTAGCTGGCTTTTGTTACATTAACCCCCTAAACCTCAATCCCATCCGGGTCATGGCACCAATGTGACTGGTTCTACTCACACCCATCTGAGTGGGATTGAAACCAACTAATCATGCTAACAAGGACACAAGTGACCTCAAGTCTTAACATTAGTTGCTAGTGCTCCCTGTGAGTCAAGAGTAGTGAGGTTTACCTGCAAAACACTTACTAGCTGGCTTCTGTTACATTAATCCCTAAACCTCACTCCCATCCAGGTCACGCCACCAATATGACTGCTTCTGCTTGCACCAGTCTGAGTGGGACCTGAACCATTGTCAACAAGCATGGGAGGTGAACTTGCTAAAGACTGCTACTCCTTGTTTCAGTTGATAGCGTGCATTAGCACTCAACTGACATTAACCTTATAAGCCTCACTTTTGTCTATGTCATCATGGCAACACTTTGATTGTCCTATTTATTCTAATGACTACAACCTCAAGTGTCAGTGCCTAGAGCACCCTGTGAGGCCAGGGTAGTGGGATTTACCTGTAAAACACTTACTAGCTAGCTTCTGTTACATTAACCCCTAAACCTCACTCTTATCTTGCTCACGCTTGCACCAATGTGACTGGTTCTACTCTCACCGCCCTGAGTGGGATTTGAACAACTGTCAACGAGTATGGGAGGTAGATTCGCTAAAGGACACTAAAGACTGCCGCCTGTTGTTTCAGTTGCTAGCGTGCATTAGAAATCAGTTGACATTATCCCTATAAGCCTCACTTCTGTCCAGGTTATGGCAACAATGTGACTGGTCCTATTTGAACCCTTCTGAATGGGCATTAGTTGCTAGTGCTTCCTGTAAGTCAAGGGTAGTGGGGTGTACCTGCAAAACACTTACTAGCTGGCTTTTGTTACATTAACCCCCTAAACCTCACTCCCATCTGGGTCATGGCACCAATGTGACTGGTTCTACTTACGCCATTCTGAATGGGATTCAAAACAGTGTCAAGGAGCATGGGAGATGGACTTGCTAAAGTACACTAAAGACTGCCACCCTTTGTTTCAGTTGCTAACTTGCATTAGCAATCAGTTGACATTAATCAGGCTAGCAAAGACTTTACTGAGTTGCTCTAGTGCCTTGTTACATTAACCCCCTAAACCTCACTCCCATCTGCATCACGGCACCAATGTGACTGGTTTTACTTGTATATCTCTGAGTATCAATAAGCATGGAAGGTGGAGTCGCTTAAGGATGCTAAAAACCGCAGCCCCTTGTATCAGTTGCTATTGTGCATTAGCTATCAGTTGCTAACAATTCTTAGCCAGCCTCCCTTACACCTGTATAGGTGCAGACTTCACAATGGACTATTAACCAGCAGTCCATGCGGCAAAGTGTAGACTGTTCTGATACAGCGTCTAAAGCCATTCAGTAGTTTTTGGTCTCAAAAATGAAGTGGGTTTATTGTGTTAACTGACCTTCACTTCATTTTCTTTAGCTCAAACAGTATCACAAAATACCAGCAATCCCAATGTCATAGGTTTGATTCATAACATATACCTTGAATGGAATGGGAATAGCTTTGTGTTTGCCAAATGCATAAGAGTTAACTTCTTTGTTTGCATACAGCTGACAGTTCATTGTGAACAAGGTGATTTTTGGTTGAACTGTCCCTTTAGATTTACCAGATTGTCTAGCCAAACAAACAATACTGTCTCCCAGCTGTGTGCTAACTTCAGTGTGTTTAAGTGGTGTGGCGCACACAAGCCGGGTAGGCGTCGAGAAGTGCAAAGGAGATGTAGTTTTGGGTCACAGAGGGCGTTTGGCTGCTCTCTTCCTCCCGTCAGATGCTCGCACCCAGACCGTGGATGTATGTGTGTGTTACGAACTGTACACTGTTTTTCTTGTGTATGTTCTCTTTTCTATTCTGTCACCTTTTAAGCGCTCCTAGGTACCGCCTACCTTTGGAACGCTATTCGCTGGTGTGGCTGTCAATCATCGTTGGGTATCCGTGACGGTGTGTCATCTCTGCCAATCGTGATCTGCCAAGAGACCTTTAAATTGGACGCGGCACCTGGAAGAGATGAGCTGTTTTGACTTGGCGTGTGTTTTCTAACTTTTGGTGTCACTGGCTATTTGTTTATCTGCTACGATGTTAATGCTTACGAGATTAGCGTGAGATTTGTTGGAATGACCTGTGTAAAAGTTATGTCACTTGTGACATCTACGTTCATGATGAACATGATGTTATGTGTCTTTGACACCTTTAGCCCGCTTGTTTTTGCTCCACTTAAATTTGTGATCTAATTGCGGTCTACAGACAAGGGAGACCTGGAACAGCCTAGTAAGTCACGTGATATACATATCTTGCACGCAGGATTTTCTCTGTATTAGACACACCAGTTTAGTAAGTGCGCTAAATGTGTATTTTTGTGTTTTTATAGTTAGTGTAAGTTTAGGGCGCATTTGCGCTGAAGATTTCTTTTCCACATTTTTGTTTTCTTATTTAGAGGACCGGGTGGATATAGTGGGGTCTTTTTGTTATGTTTATTTCTTTGATTTCTAGCGCTACTTTCCGTTCCTCTCCCGTTTGTCTTGGTTATATAAATTAGTAATTGTTTAATTTTATTTTCTTAAATGTTTGTAAATATTCATGGTTTTGGGAGCAATAAATCTTTTGCGGTGCTAATTTGATGTCCTGAGTTTCTCTTGCCACTTTTACTACCAGCTTCTTCTTTTGGTCATCTCAATGTTACTCCTTTTAAATTCCTAGACAAATTTCCATCGAAGGTCGTAACATTTAATGGGGGCTCGTCCCGGATCATTTAATATAATTTCCAGGATTGTTTAATATATTTCTGGGATAATTTAATTACCGGATTACCCTTGAGAGGAAATAAAATGACCAAAGAAATAGCTATGGTGGTGGCAATTGAATTGGTTGGCGGTGCAGTAGGCTAGTGTGACTATTAGGTAAGATTGTCATAGTAAGTAGCAGTTTTGTAGCACCTTTTGAGCACGTGACACTTTAATTTAAAATGTTCAGTTTAGAAGAATTTGTTAAGAGTCCTTCGTTGGAGCTGCTTAACATTTGTCGGAAACAGGACTTGTTTCTAGTGGCTGATCATTTTAAACTGATAATTAACAAACAGGACCGTAAAGCCGAAATTAAGAAAAAAATAATAGACCAGTTACTTGAGCTTAATGTGCTTCTCACGCCAAATATTGAAATGGAGGAGACGGCTGATCATCTAAATCCTGGTGATGAGGTGTTTGCTTCTTTTGGAATGGGAGATAAGAACGTGGGTAGTGGCAAAACCGATGCAGATGCAGGGGTTGAGGCCGTTGCAGATGCTAGCGTTGGACTGCCACCCTTTGAACCGTTCTCTCCGCTCTCTGTGGGTTCGCTAGACGATGCGCGGCTGAAAGTTCGCATGGCACGTCTATATTATGATTCCCAAGAGCACACCCGTCGCGCTGAACTTGACCTTCGTTTGCAGATACGCAAACTTGAAATCGAGGCTGAGACGCAAGTGAGGTTGCGCCAGCTCGAGTTGGACGCTTCAAAGAAGGCTGCGGAGGCTAATCAGCCGGTTCCAGTTTCTCCTTCCAATGTTTCTTCGGTGTCGATCTCACCTAGTCCTAATTTTGACGTAAGTAAGCACATTGCTCTTGTTCCACAATTTAGAGAATCAGAAGTTGATTCGTATTTTAATGCGTTTGAACGGATCGCGACTTCGTTGCGTTGGCCACCTGAATTCTGGTCTCTGTTACTGCAGTGTAAACTTGTGGGAAAGGCTTTAGAGGTGTATTCCACTTTATCACTTGAAGAAAGTTTGGAGTATGATTCAGTCAAATCAGCGATACTTCGTGCATATGAATTAGTTCCTGAGGCTTATAGACAGAAGTTTAGGACGCACAGAAAAACTTCTAATCAAACTTTTGTGGAATTTGCTAGAGAGAAGGGCATGCTTTTTGATAAGTGGTGTGTAGCTAACAATGTGGCAGATTTTAATTCGTTGCGTGAGCTTGTTCTCTTGGAAGAATTTAAGAATTGTCTACCTGAGAAAGTGGTTGTTTACCTAAACGAACAAAAAGTAAAGTCTTTATCACAGGCTGCAGTTTTAGCTGATGAATTCATCTTAACCCACAAAAATGTCTTCGTTCATTCACGTGTGGAAAATGCACCTGCTGTTCCATTTTTATCTAACACACAATTTGTGCGCTCGAAAAGTAATGCACCAAGAGTTGTTGAGGAACGTGACTGTTTTTACTGTCGCAAGAAAGGACATGTTGTTGTGGATTGTCCCCGACTTAAACGAAAACAAGCTAAACCAGTAGGTTTTGTAAAGACTTGTAAACAGACTGTGGCTGTACACTCCAAAGATGATGTGGATGAAACGTTCCGTCCTTTTATTCTTAAGGGGTTAATTTCTTTGACTGGCCGTGATGAAGATCAAAAAGAAATCACAATGCTTCGTGACACAGGTTCGATGCAAAGTTTTATTGTTGAAAAAGCTATTAAATTTTCTGTTGAGACTTCTTGTCATTCCAGCGTATTAGTGCAGGGAATTGAAATGGGATGTGTAAAAAGACCCCTGCATAATCTGCATTTGAAAAGTGACTTGTGTTCTGGATTTGTCCGTGTTGCAGTTTGTACTTCACTGCCTATGAAGGGGGTAGATTTAATTCTAGGCAATGATTTAGCCGGAGGGAAAGTGATGCCATTATTGGAAGTTCTGGACAAACCGACAGAATGTGCATCTGATGAGGTTGGTGAAGCTTATCCTCATGTCTTTCCTGCGTGCGCTGTCACTCGCGCACAGGCCCGTAAAGAGATTGCTTTGAATGACTCTTTCTTTTCTTCTGTCGTAGACGGAGAGGAAAATTTGGACTGTGAGAAAAAGAAACCAGAAAGGGTGAAAAATTCTTATGACACGAATTCGTTGATTTTAAAAATCACACGAGAGGAATTAATCACTGCACAGAAAAAAGATGAAACATTGACTACACTTTTTAATTCTGTAAATCCGCACGATTTGGCTAAGACGAAACAAAGCGCCTATATTTTAGAAAATGACTTGTTGATGCGTAAGTGGTGTTCATCACCTGACCAAGCCGAATGGGATGTTTTTTATCAGGTTGTGGTTCCTCTCCCATATCGCCCACATGTGTTGTGCTTGGCACATGATCATCCACTGTCGGGTCATTTGGGCATAAGGAAAACTTACAACCGGATTTTAAAGCACTTTTTCTGGCCTGGATTGAAAACTGATGTAACGCACTATTGCCGATCTTGTGACGTATGTCAAATTGCTGGAAAGCCAAATCAGGTTGTTCCACCGGCTCCTTTAAATCCAATACCTGTTCTTGGCGAACCATTTGAACATGTCCTCATTGACTGTGTAGGACCTTTGAAAAAGTCAAAAAGTGGTAATCAGTTTCTGTTAACAGTGATGTGTCTAGCCACTCGATTTCCTGAAGCAATTCCTTTGAGAAAAATCACTGCACCTGTCGTTGTCAAGGCACTAGTTAAGTTTTTTTCGACGTTTGGTTTGCCTAAAGTGGTGCAAAGCGACCAAGGCACAAATTTCATGTCTAAGCTTTTTAATCAAGTCATGCAGACATTAGGAATTACACATCGTACCTCCACTGCGTTCCATCCAGAAAGCCAAGGCGCCTTGGAGCGTTTTCACCAAACGTTGAAGTCGATGTTGCGAAAATATTGTATGCAGACTGGTAATGAGTGGGATGACGGCATTCCTATGCTGATGTTCGCTATTAGAGAAAGCGTTCAAGAATCGCTGGGTTTTAGTCCAGCTGAACTGGTTTTCGGACATCAGGTACGTGGTCCATTGAAGGTTTTAAAAGACCAAATTCTGGAAAAAGACAGTTTGAAAACGAATGTACTGGAGTACGTAACGAAATTTCGGAAGCGTTTGCATACAGCTTGCTCCGTCGCGAAAGAGTCTCTTGCCAACACGCAAAAAGGTATGAAACAAACATTTGACAAAAAGGCTGTTAAACGATCTTTCAAGCCTGGTGACTCAGTTTTGGTTTTCTTGCCTATTCCTGGTTCTTCACTGTCGGCTCGATTTTTCGGTCCTTATATAGTGAAAGAGAAATTGAGTGAAACAAATTATGTTATCTGTATTCCTGACCGAAAACGAAAAACTCGCGCTTGTCATGTAAACATGTTGAAACTTTATCATTCGAGATCACAAGCTGATGCGAATGACAGAGCTTCAGATACTGCTGTTATTTCTGTTGCGGTTGTGACAGAAAAGCCTGTTACTGGTGCTGAAGAAGACGGAGTATTATTTCAGAATATTTCTCAGTCAACTGTGAGGTTGTGTAATTCTGAAATACTGAAAGATCTTGGTTCACATTTAACGAATTTGTCTATTGATCAGAAATGTGATCTAGTCAGGCTCATTTCTGAATTTGAGTGTCTATTTAAAGACGTACCTGCGTTAACTAATGTCATTCAGCATGATATTGATGTTAAAGATGCTAGTCCGATCCGACAGCACGCATACAGAGTGAATTCGGTAAAACGTTCAATTATGCGACAAGAGGTTGATTATTTGTTGAACAACGGTCTTGCTAAGCCTAGCTCTAGTCCATGGAGTTCTCCATGTATTTTAGTACCAAAACCAGATGGTTCTTTTAGGTTTTGCACAGATTTTAGGAAAGTAAATGCACTTACGATTCCTGATAACTACCCACTTCCTAGGATGGAGGATTGCGTAGACAATGTGGGATATGCAAAATTTGTGAGTAAATTAGATATGCTTAAAGGCTACTGGCAAGTACCACTCACGCCCAGAGCTTCTGAAATTGCTGCTTTTATTACACCTGATTCGTTTGCACAATATACGGCCATGGCGTTCGGTCTCAGAAACGCGCCCGCAACTTTTCAGAGATTAGTAAATACAGTTTTAGTCGGCATTCCTAATTGTAGTGCTTATTTGGATGATGTTGTTGTTTATTCCAGAGATTGGAATGAACACATGAAGTCATTACGCGCTGTATTTGAGCGTTTTGCAAGTGCTTCCTTAACTCTTAACTTGGCCAAGTGTGAGTTTGGTCAGGCTAAGGTGATGTATCTGGGAAAGGAGGTTGGGCATGGTCAGGTTCGACCAGTTGAAGCGAAAGTCGAGGCTATATCGAAGTTTCCGATTCCCACGACGCGACGTGAACTCCGAAGATTTCTCGGAATGGCTGGATACTACCGCAGCTTCTGTAGAAACTTCTCGTCTGTGGTTAGTCCTTTAACTTCACTTTTAAGTCCTTCTACTGCTTTTGTGTGGAATGCAGAATGCCAATACGCATTTGAGAGTGTGAAAACACTATTAAGTAGTTCACCTGTTCTTGCAGCTCCTGAGTTAGAACGTCCATTTAAACTTGAGGTGGATGCAAGTAATGTCGGGGCTGGTGCTGTCTTGTTACAGGATGATGAGCAGGGTATAGCTCATCCAGTAAGCTATTTCTCTAGGAAATTTAACAAGAATCAGTTAAACTATTCAGTCATTGAAAAGGAGACGCTTGCTCTCATTTTTGCATTACAACATTTTGAGGTTTATGTTGGATCTAGTGTGCAACCTTTGGTAGTTTTTACGGATCACAGTCCTTTGACATTTCTATCAAAGTTGTACAATCATAATCAGAGATTGACTCGGTGGTCACTCTTTCTGCAGAGTTACAATTTGGATATAAGACACAAGAGGGGCGTTGACAACGTCTTAGCGGATGCTCTTTCAAGAGTTTAAACTTTTTGTTCTTCCAAAAGAGTTTATTCTTAAGTGGGGAAGTGTTACGAACTGTACACTGTTTTTCTTGTGTATGTTCTCTTTTCTATTCTGTCACCTTTTAAGCGCTCCTAGGTACCGCCTACCTTTGGAACGCTATTCGCTGGTGTGGCTGTCAATCATCGTTGGGTATCCGTGACGGTGTGTCATCTCTGCCAATCGTGATCTGCCAAGAGACCTTTAAATTGGACGCGGCACCTGGAAGAGATGAGCTGTTTTGACTTGGCGTGTGTTTTCTAACTTTTGGTGTCACTGGCTATTTGTTTATCTGCTACGATGTTAATGCTTACGAGATTAGCGTGAGATTTGTTGGAATGACCTGTGTAAAAGTTATGTCACTTGTGACATCTACGTTCATGATGAACATGATGTTATGTGTCTTTGACACCTTTAGCCCGCTTGTTTTTGCTCCACTTAAATTTGTGATCTAATTGCGGTCTACAGACAAGGGAGACCTGGAACAGCCTAGTAAGTCACGTGATATACATATCTTGCACGCAGGATTTTCTCTGTATTAGACACACCAGTTTAGTAAGTGCGCTAAATGTGTATTTTTGTGTTTTTATAGTTAGTGTAAGTTTAGGGCGCATTTGCGCTGAAGATTTCTTTTCCACATTTTTGTTTTCTTATTTAGAGGACCGGGTGGATATAGTGGGGTCTTTTTGTTATGTTTATTTCTTTGATTTCTAGCGCTACTTTCCGTTCCTCTCCCGTTTGTCTTGGTTATATAAATTAGTAATTGTTTAATTTTATTTTCTTAAATGTTTGTAAATATTCATGGTTTTGGGAGCAATAAATCTTTTGCGGTGCTAATTTGATGTCCTGAGTTTCTCTTGCCACTTTTACTACCAGCTTCTTCTTTTGGTCATCTCAATGTTACTCCTTTTAAATTCCTAGACAAATTTCCATCGAAGGTCGTAACAGTGTGTGTGTGTGTGGCATGGCCGCGGCCCGTCTGCAGCAGATGCGAGGCCCTCATGTCAGAATCAGGCAATGGCACGGCGGCGCTGCGGAGCCCGATCATACCTCATTGAGCCGTTTCCCCCTTAGCAGATGGCGCGCTGCTGCGGGCGCTCCTCTTCCCGATAATTACCAGCCTTCGCCACAGATGGAAACGTCAGTCAGCCCTCACAGGTCCCGGTTCCTGCCATTGCCTCCGTCCACCGCCCCTCTCTACCTAGGCAAGGCACTGCCAACCCTCACCATGTGTTTTGTGACTGCTGACTAGGCAGGCAACAAAAGGAAGAGGGCGCCTCATGAATATGCATGTGGAGATTGTAGGTACGCTGAGAGGCCTCTGCGCGCTTGAGCCATTTTGGACACCGGCTTACTGTTTCGGTCTCTTCAGCTCCTCAGCCTTTTAGGCTTACATGAAATAGGACAAAACAACGCAAAAAAAGAGCAATACTTGTGCATCGTTGATGTGCAAGGGGCATATTTAGGAGATTAGGATAACTGTGTTTGCAAAATGGATTAATTCTAACAGATGCTGGGACAAACCCCCACTTATCTGTGATAAGGTGAGCAGATGTCCCAACTTGGCACAGGCACGCTAAGAGTTTTATTACTCTGCATCCGAAGTATCCCAGGAGACGCTCCACACAGCAGCCGCACATAATCTACCTTAGCTGAGAACAAGACTTCAGGGTTTGCGTAGTTATTTGTCTTGCCAGTGTAAGTATTTGTGCGAAAATGTTTATAGTGTTTGAAAGTTCAAGTAGATAAGCCTAACTAATGCTCGAGCGCTGAATTGATATAGAAATGCAGTCTTAGGCAGTGCGACAGTTGCTACAGAGAAACAACTGCTTAGACAGTATCTTCTTTTTATGAATTCATTAAGCTAAATGGTAGCTCAGAATTGATTGCTAGTTTAGCAGTGGACTGTGGTGTAATGTGTTCATCCACTGTGAAATAATAAATAAATTACTAAAAAACATGAAAAAATGAATGGTAAAAGACCGTAAAAATGCTACAGTAAAGTATGTCCCCTTAAAAACTGTAATAGATCTATCAGGACATTTCATGTAATTTTACAGTAAAGCTCTGGCAAAAGTTGACATTTCCAGAATGCCCTGTATGACACTTAACATCTGATGTTCTCTAATTAAAATACTAAAGAAATATTAGTTATAAACAGTCAAACAGTTAATCAAAGTTGGCTAAAAACAAAAACAATACTAATTTTTGTCAACTTTGATGAACTTTTATGATCCACTTCAAATGCTGACTACTGTACATTAGTGTTAAATTAATGCTATTGCATTGTGTATTAGCATGTGCTTATATTTGTGTGTATGACTCTGTGCACCTTTTATATTTCCCTCAGCTTATGGAAAAACTACTTTTGTTGAACCATGGGACTGTGTCGCACTTTAGTGCCTCAGCAAACTTCCATGAAAGTATTTAGGATGAAAGTATTTAACATAATAAATTATTAATGTATTAAAACAATCTAACTCTAATTTACATTAAAATGCTAAAAAAAAATTAAATTAAGATGTAAACTAAATCAAACTAAACTAAGACAAACAGCCTACAGTATAAATACACTGTGTGAATTAATAATAACGATATTGAAAATTATTAATATTATTTGTAGACAAGACTTCAGGTTTTTAAGGTTTTTTTAATGTTTTTTTTTTTTTATAAGTCTTTTCTGCTCATCAAGGCTGTGTTTATTTGATAAAAAAAAACAGTAATATTGTGAAATATTATTGCAATTTAAAATAGTGTTATATATTAAAATAATACTTTAATTTACTTGAAAGAATATTTTATTCCTGTGATGCAAAGCTGAATTTTCAGCATCATTACTCCAGTCTTCTGTGTCACATGATCCTTCAGAAATCATTTTAATATGCTGAATTATTTTCAATGTCGGAAACTGTTGTGCTGCTTATTTTATTATTATTATTATTATTTTTTTTTTTTTTTTTATTATTTTTTTTTTATTATTATTGTAACCTGTGATCATTTTTCTGGATTTTTAATTAATAAAATGTAAAAAAAATAACAGCATTTATTTAAAATAAAACATTTTCTAACAATATACACTACTGTTAAAAGTTTGGGGTCAGTATTTTTTTTTTTTATTCTTTATTTGCTTGAAAGAAATGAATACTTTTATTCAACAAGGATGTGTTAAATAAAAAAAAAGTGATAGTAAATACTTATATTGTTAGAAAAGATTTATATTATAAATAAATGCTGTTCTTTTGAACTTTTTATTTCTCAAAGAATCCTGAACAAAAAGTATTAAAAAAATATTAAGCAGCACAACTGTTTGATTTTTACATTGATAATAAATCAGCATGTTAGAATGATTTCTGAAGGATTGTGTGACACTATAGATGAAAATTCACATTTGCATCACTGAAATAATTTATATTTTAAAGTATATTAAAGAGAAAGCTGTTATTTTTAATTGCAATAATATTTCAAATTTTCTGTATTACTTCTGAACGGCAGTGTAGGTTTACCCTATATAAATTGTAACCTAAAATCATATTGGTGAGGGGGGAAAAGTTGATTATATAGTTTTTAAATACCAAAATGATGATTTCCTTCAAATAGAGAATTGTGGAACAAAAATCATTATATAACTAAATTATGTACCTGTACACTATATAATGTTTATGATATTTTTGGCAGCCACCTGGCATCTCAAGTGATTCAACACAATGAGAAAAAGTGAATACCCCAGCACTGAATTTATGAGGTGTTCTCAATCTAAGCTTCGCTTGCTCTGGAGAGCCACAGGAATGGCAGAAATGACTCATAGGTGGTATGTAAGAAGAAAATTCACAGTGAGCTCAGGTGACGCTCTCTGCGTCGTGTCATTGTTGCAGTCTGGTTGCAGCACATAGGTGTTGATGCGGCCGCCGCAGGAAAACCATTAGCATCATACTAGGACTGAGTCACCCAATACACTGAAGACAGACTCAGACTCTTCTACATACACCAGCATTCAACAAGATGCAGATAAAGTCGAGTCTGTGTTGATGGAAACCTCTTGTAAGGCCCTTTGATTTGCTTATGAATAGCTTCTTTTTATTTTTTGCATTATTAAATAAGTATTAAACTGGATGAAGCTCAAACATTCTTGTTTTCCAAACCCACCAAAAAGTTTCAGCATAATACAGATCACATGAAAACAAAATACTTTAGTAAGTACACAGCTACTTCAGTTCTCTAAAACAACGCAGCAATTCTAGTTATTTTTAATTCATAAAAGGGCCGGACTAGCGTAACATGTTTTTCAGACTGAATCTGCTATTTGTCTGAACTACTAAACAAACGACATGAGCTCATGCATAATTTCATTCACCAGAATTTCATCAAGGTACAAATCCTGCTTAAAAACAGTTTTGCAAACAAACCTGCACAGTGACAACTGATGCAACACGTTAGCAACACATTAAAGCGAGAACACCGCACGCCATTAGTAGAACCTCTTTCATTCATGTCCCTCCTCAAAGACGTAACCTTATTATTTCAAATATCCTGGGGCATCACATGTTCATTCAAATTTCAGAGATAGCTACGTTTGTTCCCCGCCTTTCTCTGTCAAACTTTCTAAGCTATGCCAGAGGAGTTTGCATCAGCACTTCCATACACTATTAATTTATGAACTGAATCTGATATCATTGGTGAGCAGCTATTTATTTATATAGCAGCCTTTGTTTATTCAGGCAATACGTTAATTTGTAGTTTTCAACTGTCAGCGGATGCAATTAGCCTCACAAATGACACAACATTGCAACTGGAATCACTGAAGTCACATAGGCAGAAGCTCATGCACTACAGAACTAATATTACCACTGTATTATTTATCACACTGAAGTGAAAAGTCAAGCAAAATGCATTTTTTTAAAGGGGACATCGGATGCAAAATTCACTTTTATAAAATCCATTCATTACCTTTTTTTAATCCCAAAACACCTAAACAGTCTCAATTATCAAGCCGACTTGATTTTTTGAGCACTATGACATCACACTGATCAGGCCCCACCCACAAGCTCTGACAGACTATCCTGTATCAGCATTTCCACCCTGTAAGATGTAAAAGTGTACATAAAAAACATCACTGAGGACAAAGTGAATTATTTTTGTTTTAGATGGTAATGCGCCACCAAATACACAAAAAGGGTAAGAGATGGGCGAAGTGAGCAGTAGCTCATTATCATTTAAAGAGGCATGCACCAAAACAGGTGGCTGTGAACAGAGTTGTTTTTGACAAGGTAAAAAAGCTGTTGTTTTACATGACTATTGATGATATTTTTTATATTATTGATGAAGATTTTTTTTTGGCGGTTTTGCCTTTTATTGATAGGAGACAGGAAATTAAGTGGGGGAACATTGAGTTGGAACACTGGAAATCAAAAGGAAAGAAAATGAGGAATTATATTGTGTAAAGAATCTGAAGTCTGTTTTTAGGACCACTGATATTTTTTGCATTGTATAAATGGAGCTCCAAAACCTACAAAGTGAAAAACTGGAAATGTACTATTGCCACAGTCTTTCACAGATTTGAAGTTTATAGAGCAATAACATTGGGCAGCACTGTTTTCTAGCTCATTGAGCGAGGACTCGAACACAGGACGCCCGAAGTGCAACAGTGCTGTATGTCGATGCACTGCCCACAAGGCTATCGGCACCGACAACTATTGATGAATTTTAACCAAAGTATGTTTCTCCATTTCACGGAGATCCTGAAGAATCATTCCAAAAATTGCCATCTGATGTCCCCTTTAAGAAATCAGTATCATTTAACAAGGACACACTAAATTAAGCATAAGTGACAGAAAAGACTGAATTTTATAGTGTATTCTAGTTTAAATACAGTTTTTTTTTACTTTTGAAATATTCATCAATGAATCCTGAAAAAATATGTTTTCAACATTGATAATAATAAATGCTTCCTGAACACCAACTTAGCATATTCACATTATTTCTGAAGGTTCATGTGACACTGAAGAATGCTGAATTACTGCTGAAAATCCAGTGTTGTCTTCACAGCAATAAATCACATTGTACAATATTAAGTATTTTGATCATTTAAATGCTCCTTCCAAAAAACATTAAAGTGGTCATCTGTATATTTTATAGGGGGTCAAATGCATGTCTGCATTTGCAATTGTAGAACGAGAAGCAACAAGCACTACTCTACACTGCTCAAAACTCACGTTTGAATAGTCTGAATTTAAATATGAAAACATACTTACAGGCCGTCAGTCAGAAGCGCAGACTGTCCTTGCAATATTGGAATTGCCCCATTTTATAGCCTTAACTCTTTGTGTACAGCTGGCATTGTAAGCTACTCTCTCAGGATCAGGAAACAATCCTCCATGAAATTTGCATCACCCACATGAATATTTGCATTGTACTGTTGCGGAACAGTGTTGTAAATATAACCTAACCACTAATTTCTAGTTGTGTCCTTATTTGGAAGGCCAAAAAAGTACTTTTGCTTCCGCAGTGAAACGCACTTCATTTCCACAACATAGCGGCTACAACACTACAGCTGGTAAAAGTTACGCCTTCTTTTTTTCCATATACATATGGGTGGTGTTATGCTAATCTACTCACCTCATGACATGGACAAGTGGGGGCATGTTTGAACGAGCTGTTTTAGGGAGGTGTGGCTGAGTCTTAACTTTTATAATAAATATCTCTTTGGTTTTGAGACTTTAAGTGGGGACATTGGATGCCCATTTTCCACAGGTTGGTATGATTCTTTAGGGTGTTCATGAAATGTCTGCAACATACTTTGGTTAAAATTCCCGAGTGGATGTGTAAAACAACACCCTTTTTACCTTGTGAAAAACAGCTCTGTTCACAGTGACCCATTTCGGTGCATGCCTCTTTAAATGCTAATGAGCTACTGCTCACCCCGCCCCTCTCTTCTGTTGCTCATGTATTCTGTGCCGTGTTACCATCAAAAACAAAACTAATCCACTGTGTTCTCAGTGACTCTGTTGTTGGGGCAAAATAAAGAATGGTTTGAAAATTAAGACTGTTTAGGTTTTTAGGGGATTAAAAGGTGAATTTAGGTAAAGTGGTGCAGAGCCAGTGGTGGTTTTGTCGGCAAACATTAATGCTTTGAATTTTATGCGAGCAGCTATTGGTGGCCAGTGCAAATTGATGAAGAGAGGTGTGATGTGCGTTCTTTTTTTCGGCTCATTAAAAATTAATCTTGCAGCTGCATTCTGGATTAATTGTAAAGGTTTGATAGAACTGGCTGGAAGACCTGCCAAAAGAGCATTGCAATAGTCCAGGCTGGTTGAGTTGTGAAGCATATTCTGAAAGAAAGGGCCTGATCTTCCTGATGTTGAATAAAGCAAATCTACAGGACCGGGCAGTTTTAGCAATGTGGTCTGAGAAAGTCAGCTGATCATCAATTCAGTCAGCTGATCACAACTCCAAGGTTTCTGGCTGTTTTTAAAGGAGTTATGGTTGATGTGTCTAACTGGATGGTGAAACTGTGATGAAACTATGGGTTTGATGGAACCACAAGCAGTTCTGTCTTGGCAAGGTTGAGTTGAAGATGATGGTCCTTCATCCAGCAAGAAATGTCTGTTAGACCAGCTAGTTAGACATCTGAGCAGCTATCGACAGATCATCAGGATGGAATGACAGGTAAGAGTTGAGTGTCATCAGCATAGCAGTGATATGTAAAGCCATATTTCTGAATGACAGAACCTAGTGATGCCATGCAGACAGAGAAGAGAAGTGGTCCAAGAATTGAGCGCTGAGGTACTCCAGTAGCTAGATGTTGCGACATGGATACCGCATCTCTCCAAGAAACCTTGAAGTACCTGTCTGAGAGGTAAGACTCAAACCACTGAAGCCCTTTGCCAATAGAATTGACAGGAGGATCTGGTGGTTAACCATGTCAAAAGCAGCAGACAGATCCAGCAAGATAAATATTGCATCCAATGTCCCATTTAAATTTAAACAAACATCTGCATGTACCGTCACAGTTTAATAGCAATTCTACGAAACTGAACTAAAATTTTATATCACCCCAATGTTATGGTATACTTCTAAGGTGCTTCTTGTCCTTTTAATAGATGTGACAGTATAAATCACCATCCAACATCAATGAATAGAAAAATGGCTTGGAGATTGTACAAGGTAAGGTGAAAGCTAGTTTGTCATTTGGATTTGAATAATGTACAATATGAAATAATTTGATGTTCAATAACAAAATGTAAATTCTGGGTGGATTATTCATTTAACATAATCAAATGTTTAATGCTATGCATCTATCGTTGAAATAAGAGTGTGGATACAGTATGTATGGCAGTGAGTGTTTGAGGATGGGATGATGTGTCGTGTTCCTCTCATAGCACTGAAGAATCATTGTGGAGCCTCATTTTGATTCCCACCCCATTATGCAGATTGTATGAGTTCAGATGGGGAATATAAGTGCAAAGGCCACAGCCCTCCTTTAAGCCTGGCAGAAATTTGCACTTAAAAGCCATTTGTTGCAGACAATAGCACAGGTGCAGTGTCCTTGACAGCGCTTCATTTTCTCCTGTGAGGCAGAAAGTTGGAGTCACACCTGTTTGGTCTTGTGTTCCCTCTCACTATCTTTTTCTCTGTGTGTCACTCGCTTTCCATCCCTTACAAAAAGCACTGTGGTCGTGCCACAGTATCAAATGTTAACATTATAGCTCATTGGCATATTATGTGGTAAATGATTAATGCATTTGTATACCATGGTATTTATCATACTCCAAGGTAATGCAGAGAATTTTCTTTTGAGTTCACTATATCTTACATTGCTTTTTGCCCATGTTCACTGATTCATAAAAGCATAAGGAATGTATACTCTCCAATATATTCCTCCAAACAGCTCTCATTCGAATCCAGCTACTAAACAGCAGGTTTCTTCATAAATCCAGACTCTGTGTTCACATTAGTTCAAGTGCCGGTGTTTGACTGCTTGCCACCGGACCAGCAGGATTGACCTCTGCTTTAATCAGCTGTCCGTTAAAATGATCATTTGACTTAAACCCATATTTTTACGATGTTGATTAATCGCTTCCCAGTATGTTTGCGGAATCTTGCATTTGACAGATTAATAGCTGTCCATATGCTATTTGTGGCTTATTGAGGCTGTGATGTGATTTTCATTATGACACTTTACATAGCAAAACTCACTCACATTGATTAAAATCCATCACTTCATGCACTTTAGAAGAGATTATGACTAGAGTTAATCTTAAAATAATCAACAATGGAGATATGTTCATATGCTGAGAGGATTACTGGGAGCAAATCCTTGCACTTGTTTTTGGGTTCTCAGGACTTTGGTTCAGTGATGGTTGTGTTTGTCCACTTCCATGGCTGTAACTTTGATGGTGTTCATGAAACATTCATTTAAACAACCAACTCTGTTTCAAGAAAGTTTTCAAAAGCTTTATCAATAGAAAAATTTTGATGTAAAGTTGTTTTTAAAAGTTTTAGGTCTACAATAAGGAAAGGCAATTGTTATGTAGTTGTGGTGTAGTTAATAGTGTAATAAGTAGTGTAATTTAATAATTCATTGAAGTAAATAATCATCTATGATAAAAACACCATAATTGACATCTGGGGTCAGTCAGTTTTTTTTAAAGAATTAATACTATTCAGAATGGACATTAAATGTATTAAAGTTGACATTAAAGACAGACATAATGTTACAAAAGTTTTTTTTTGTTTTGTTTAAATAAATGCTGTTCTTTTAAACTATTCATTAACAAATATTGAAAAAAAAATCTATTAAGCAGCACAATTGTTTTTAACATTAATAACAGTACGATTTTTTTTCTTGATCAGTAAATCTGCATATTAGTATGTATTCTGAAAGATCATGAGACATGCTGAAAATTCAGCTTTGTCTTTACAGGAATACATTACATTTTAAAATATATTAGAATACAAAACAGTTAATTCATATTGTAATAATATTTTTATTACTTTCATAACTTTTTATTACTTTTAAAAAAAAATATATATATATATGACAGACAAACCATGGCAGCAATCTATGCCTTGAGTTTTCTCTCAAGTGAAAAGTTGAGCACAATCCATTGTGGGATACAGTACAAAAAGTTACATTAAAAAAGATATAAAATAAAATCTGTTATTTTAAATTGTAATAATATTGCTGTTTATACTGTATTTTTGATCAATTAAATGCACTTCAATTTTAAAAATTTTATTAACCCCAAACTTTTGAACAGTTGTGTACACTACCAGTCAAAAGTTTTTAAACAGTAAGATTTTATTTAAGTCTGCATTTATTTGATCCAAATTACAGCAAATGTTTTTTTAATCAGCAAATAAAAATATTAGAATAATTTCTAAAAGATCATGTGCCTGCTAGAAAGTGACATTTTGTGAAGTTTTTTGTGTAAGTATTTTCAGAGAGTTTTTCATGCAAAACAGCATTAGATATAAAAAGCAGCATAATAGCTATAATAGATATAAACAGGATTATCTACAGTTTATTATTAATAAACATTACAACACTATTTAAATAGCCAACTCAAAATTAATACTGATGAATATGATGCTAAAATTCAGCTTTAAAATCACAGGACTAAATTACATTTTAAAATATATTCACATAGAAAAAAAAACATTAAAAACCTTACTGTTCAAAAACTTTTTACTGGTAGTGTATATATACAAAGTATCCAATGTACAGCACGTTTTTTTTTTTTTTTTTTTTTTTTCCGAGCACCAAACAGAATATTAGAAAGATTTCTAAAGGATCATGTGCCTGGATTCATGATGCTAAAAATTCAGCATTGAAATCACATGAATAAATTAAATTTTAAAATATATTCAAATAGAAATGTATTATTTTAAATAGTAAAAATATTTACAAATTTTAGTGTTTTCACTGTACTTTGGATCAAATAAATGCAGGCTTGGTGAGCAGAAGAGACTTCTTTAAAAAATATTAAAAACCTTACTTTTGACTGGTAGTGTATATAACAAACAAACTATGGCAACAATATGCCATGAGCAGAGTCATTGCTAAAAAAAAGTTGTAGGAATATTAGCTGGTTGTCTTAAAACTAAACTCATCAATGTTCTAACTAGAAAAGTATTATTGAGATTAATTTCAATTACAAAATTGAATAGCTTGATTTTTTTTTTTAATTTCCAGAAGATAATTTTGTGTTTCTTAATCTGACGCAATCATTTCTGTCAAAGAAACAGATCTGAAACTCCCACGCCTCTGACCTGATAACTAGGCAGTGAAGCAACGGTTAACAGCATTTACACAGCAAGAAAAAGTGAGATAGCGAGTGAGAGAAAGAAAAAAAAAAGATAGGTGACCTTGTTACCAGTCGGGCTGAGTTGGACAGGCTGGTAGGAGGTTCGTGTCTACGGGGAAGGACAGACAGATGCTCACTCTTTTTCCCAGGGTGAGACATCTCGCCCGGCACAGGCAGCAGACAATCTGGCCCTAGCAGCTGTAACCCTAATGATCACTGGTGGCGCTGCACCTGACCAGCTTAACGCTCGCCCAGCCCGCCTGCACCCCCGGCCCGCCAGTCTCCTCTTTGACCTACAGCAGCTCCAAACTCTGTGAAAACACACACACACACACACACACACACACACATACCACAGATGAGCCCTATAGTATGCAGCTCCGGTGCTTGGGCAAGTGGAGCGAGGATAGAAGGAGAAACAGAATCCAGTCCTTTCCCCACGGTTCACCCATGATCCTGTCTGAGCTGTTTATCTGAACGCTCCCACACTGCTCTCCGGTGGCCCAGGGGCCCCGGCTCCATCCGCATCCCAGCAGGCCGCTCTCTAAAGCGGCTCCCGGCGAGCGGGCTGATCCCAGACCCTCGGAGAGACGGGTTATGAGTGTTTGCGCCGGATTAATTACACGCCGTCCGCCGAGGAGTTACGCCCATGGGGACGCTATCTGACCACACAATGCGCTGATGAAATTTGCTGTTGTTTCACTTCCTCCACTCAAAGAGTGGATCAGAAGAAAAGAACAGGAACTTTCATGCTTGTTATTTTCAAATTCTGAAGCAAAATTCTTTTTTAGAATGTCTGAGGAAACAAATAAAGCGTTGATTGTTATGCTAAGTGACAGAAATATTGACTTTTTATAAATGGATATTTCAAAGATTACAATCGCAAGAGGAAAAGCATCATGTTTGGACTCGTTCCTCGTGCTCAGGCGCTCAGCAGCTAAGACCAGATGCGATCACTTCAAAAGGGGGTGCTAGTTAGCTGCTGTCAGATCTGCCTGTTGGCTTTGCAGAGAGCGAGCAGAGATCAGTGTGTAGATTAGCCGGTGCACGCCACATGTCTTTACGGGGCTAATTCTAAAACTTCAAACCTTTCAGAAGCGGATGTCGTAACAGGCACCTTTCCTCACCTCTTTTCCAGTCATCCTGATCATTTGGCTGAATAATCAGGATGTGTTTTGATCAAACTATGCTGCATTGCTAATTTCAAGTCTCATCTGCCTAATAGCAGATACCCATGATCGGCTCGCGCTGATGAAAAGATCTGAGACTCCAGACTTTCTCGCGCTTTGATTTCCAATGTATTCTCGAACAGACCGAAGGGAATGACTGAAAGAAATGTGTGCTGTTGTGTGCCGGCCAAGCCTGCAGCCTGACTGCTGCTCTGTGTATCTGTCTGCTTTGGATAGCACATGTGACACAGACATTTCCCAGTCATTGTGACGGGCGACTTTTCCAACAGTTTTTATTTAGGCGTATTTACATCGAGAAAGGCCGGCCTCTTTCAGCCGTAAGAGCGGGGTTGTGAGTTGTTGTCGGGTAATGTCAATCTGTCACCTTTGACAACCGTGGTATTTACATAATGCCTCCTTTTGTGGGTTAAACAGGCGATGTGAACATATGGTGCAATAATCCAAAATATAAATCTTTATCATGGCACTCTTTGTGTCGGGAGTAAACCTAGAATGAACCTGAAATAAAAAAATATATATATATATATATTGGCAGAAACAGGCCTTGTGGTTTCATGTGTGCTTAGTTAACTGTAAGATTGTTCACTTGAGAGGCTCTCAGCTCAAGGGCCTTAATTTAAATGGTAATAACACTGTCCAGAGTCCAGATGCTGTTATTATTATCCCTGTGTATTTCCAAACTCTCACTCTTCCAGCGGTATCATTTATTAACATAATACTTTTCCTGGCTATGAATGCAAAGAACGTGCCCATCAGTAACAAATTTGGATGCCTCTGCAAATGAACACCCTGCGAGTAAGCAAATTCACAGTGATTAAATTGTAGAGTTAAAAAATTAGGGAGAAAAGCAGAAGAATATAAATAATGAAAAATGAATGCAAAATAAATGTTACTACATCCAGCTTGTTATTTATTTTTTTTTTTTTTTGTAATTATTTAGGACAGTCAAAGTGCAATTTATTAGTAGTAGTGTTATTATTAATAATTTAATTTGCATAATTTCAATTTGTACTATTATAATTAATACATTAGTAATTTAAATAATTTTTTTTAATTAAAAAGTTTTTTGTAGTTTTTATATTTTTTAACTACAAAATAATATTGCATATAAAAACAGAAAATTACTTGATACCAGTTTTATATATATATATATTATATATATTATATATATATATATATATACATGTATATATAATAAATTAGTAATTTAAATTTCTAATTAAATTTCTAATCAAATGTAGTAGTTTTTGTATTTTCTTAAATTTTCTTATTGCATAATATAATATATTGCATAATACCCATATAGCAGCAAAAGTGTTTTGCAATACAATATAAACACAATGTAAGTGTTTATAAGTACATAGTATTTAAGGCCACCTAATATAAAGCGGGACCTTTTTTTTTACCCTTTTGAAATCTCCTCTTAAAAACATCTGAACATCTGGAGAGTCTTGTCAATGTTTAGAGAGACATCAATGACCAATCCTGAGATAGGTTTATAAATGGCCGCCCTGTGTGTGGACAGACATACACATACGTCCACGTCACAAAAACACGACCAGTATCCCGAGGAGGACTCATCTCTGCTGGCATGCTTTTTATCAGCAGCACCACCAGCCCGCAACTCACGTCATCCAGTGGTACTGCACATTACCAAATTAGTCCCAGTATCAGCTGTTATCTGTTCCTGCTAAGGCTGCCAGGGCTGGGCCGCTCTCTCCTCCTTCACCCTTCCACCAGCTGCAGCGTGCTGAAGGATCCCAGGCGGTCATGATCTTGAGTTGAGCCTCTACAGACTTTCACTCCGCAGGCCCAAGGAAAAAAGGCCTTTCTTCCTTTAAAGGCTGCAAACTTAGTCGCAATGTATAAAAACATACCAGCATAAATTATACATATATATATCAAATGCCAAGTTGGAATGATCCGGGATGGGTAACACTGGAACGTGCACTCATGCACTTTATTTTCAACCGATAACAGATGTGTCTACTTGACCCTTCCCGCACCGTATGACAGGAATGACTGCGTTTATCGCCCTGGCAGGCGCCCGAACAAGCTACACAGAGGAGGCGAAAGTAGACCAGACGCGAGAAAGGAGGAAAAACGGAGCCAAAGAAGTTATCGGATGACTCACGCATTTCCTTCTCGTGACCGAATACCTTTGTTGAGTCCGTGCTTCATATTTCAGACCTTAGTTCATGATTGGTTATTGAAGCACGGAGCGAGGGTTAACAGGCCTCGTCCCGCTTTCCAGACTCCGAGCAGGAGGTGAGGGCGCACCACGGGGACGTGGTGGCGGGTGGAGGAAGCCAACGAGTGCGGCAGACAATCTGTGCCAACCTGAACTGAGCACTGCCATTCAAACATAAATAAAGTCGTTTTGGCAGCATACATCCACATGCGCTAATTGCGCTTGCCAAGGATTTTTCCTCTCCATACTGTAGCCCCCCGTCCACCACCTCCTCCTTCACGCAATGTGTCCGACAAGAAATACCGAGGTTTATCTTCGGTACAGTAAAGATTTAATCAAGGCTGCAAGGAAATCTCATGATCGCCAAATTTCATCAACATTCCTGTCGTATTAAATTTATTTCACTTCCTAATATGATTATATAATAGGAACCAATAAACAACAAACTGGTTGATGGTTTTTTAACGATTCGAAAATGATAAACATCCCCTCCGATTCTGTCCCGTCAGATCCTGTAAAATATTAATGGAGCCGCTGAATGGAAGACATTTATGGGCTCTGACCACGTCTTCGGCGGTTTTGCTGTCCTCACAGCTGTATTTCCTGATTTCTTGTTGTGCAGCCTGAGGCGGACTTTGCAGAGCCTGAAAATAAATGGGGGGCGATTAGGGGCTGAACTGCGCTGCTTTTTAAGCAACATTCACACTGCTGATGGCGCCCTAACCCCGGGACACTGGGAAAGAAAATCTCCCGTCGCCATGGCAACGCAGCACTTTCTTCGCCAAGAACTTGACCTGCTCCTTCTACGAGCAGCTAGACTGCCAAACAGGCTTTCTTCCCCCCTTGCAACCCACCACCAGTGCTCTTGTGGCTTCTGTCTCCGCTTAGATAGCCCTCTTGCTTGTAATGCAAGAATCCTCCATAAGCTCCTGTTAAATTTGCTATCGCATTAGGCCAGAATTGGTGCTAATGCTCTAAGATGAAAGTTGCAGCGAGTGCACAAACGTGTGGGGAAAACCTCTGGACTGTTGCACTAGTCTCCTTCTGAATTAGAAAAGTGCTTGTGCGTGAATAAGAAGATATCACGTCAGTTTATTCGTTGGATAATCTAATTAAGGATTAGTGCAGGAACAGTATCCAAAAGCTCAGCTTTTCAAGAACAGTGCATTCCCGGGAAAAGGGCACAGCGTTTTCCTGGCACACGCCCTTCGGTCCTTAGGGCTAGCAAATCGTCAGGCTAATGTTTCCTCTGATGTGTGGAATTTTTCCGGCTGTGGTCGTCTAACCCCCTGCCCTGAGAGGAGAGTGCAACAGGAAGTGACACATTAGAGGAACAAGCTCCTGCCTTGTTAGTTAATGTAATGAAAGGCAGACAAAGCCTGGCCATTAACACCAGTGGGGATTTGTCTGTTGATAAGGCCTGACAGGCACGACTGTTTGGCGACCCTTTTCCCATGGCCTTTGATAATAGATGTGAGTGGCGACTCGCTCTCTCGCTCTCTCTCAGTGCTCAGATATGCCCTTGGTAGGCAATTAAAGCCAGATACAACCTTCAGGCAACGTCCTCACAACCCGGTCCCACTGAAAACAAACTGTATTCCACTCTATTACCTCACAGTGGGAATTAACGGCATGTCTCTGATGAGTTCTTCAAATGCTGAGTGAATTAATAATCTTCTAATACATCAATATCGCTCGCCTTTGCGTGGCTGAGGAATAACTATTGCTGTCCCTGAGACTGTTGTAAGCATCCATTTGGTGATGCAAAAGACAGATTTGCGCATGTAGAGCAATAGCTACGATTCACAGATCTGTGCCCAATTGTTTTGTCGGTTACTCCTAAAATCTTGTCGATCATGAACAAGAAACATGTCAGACTAGACATTTCTATGCAACCACCCTGCTGAAAAAAACAGCATATGCTGGTTAGGTATGTTTTGGTGCTAGGATGCTGGTTTTAGCTGGTTTATGCTGGTCCTTTGCTGGTTAATGCTGGTCCTTTGCTGGTTTATGCTGGTCATGTTGCTGGTCAAGGACCAGCATAAACCAGCAAAGGACCAGCATAAACCAGCAAGGGGCCAGCATAAACCAGCAAATGACCAGCATAAACCAGCAAATGACCAGCATAAACCATCAAAGGACCAGCATAAACCAGCAAAGGACCAGCATAAGCTACAACCAGCTAAAACCAGCATCCCAGCACCAAAACATACCTAATCAGCATATGCTGGTTTTTTCAGCAGGGCACTCAATGCATGCTGTCTTTAAAGAGCAGGTCATATGGGTTTTCGAAAAATATATATATTTTTTGCAATTTGCAACATAGCTATCCTTAAATGTAAACAGTCTGCAAAGTTGTTCATCAAAAAAGTTGCATGCCTGCGAATTACATACAGTCTGACCTGCCCACAAACACTTCCGCTAGTTAGTGTGTTTAGTTTAGCATGTCAAGAAGATGCTGTGTTCTGCACTGTGAAAGTAAGTTTGATTTGTTTTCATTTGTTTCATTGCTGAAAGTTGAATAATGGCCTCCTGTAGCGAAAAATATCCATATGTAAAACATATTATGCACTTTTCTCTAGCTTCCGCTAACAGTTGTATATGGAAGCAGCTTCAGACGGATGATGTAAGATGGTAGTGTTGCGCATGCGGCACTCAGAAGTGACGAACGCGGACATGCAGTGGAGAGAGCAAAACAAAACAACGGTCATAAATTACAGTAGAAGTACAAAATAAGGATTAAAAAAATGTCAAACGATTTCGATATAAGCCAAGAGGAGACAGGTTTTCCTTTGCTAAAGTAAGGAAACTTTGCTTTCTTTGCTCCTGTAAACAAACGTTGGTTTTCGCAAGACTCACAGGCGCACACGATTAAAGTGATTATTACATTTTAAATATGGATATTTTTCTTACAAAAACACATTAATTCGCTACAGAAGGCTTTTATTCAGCCCCCGGAGCTGTGTGAGCACTTTTTATTATGGATGGATGCACTTTATTGGACTTGTTTTGGACTGTTGAAAAGAAACACCCACCCACTGCAATTATAAAGCTTGGAGGAGCCAGAACGATTTTTAATGTAACTGCGATTGCATTTGACTAAAAGAAGGAGGTCATATACACCTAGGATGCCTTGAGGGTGAGTAAATAACGAGCTATTTTTATTTTTGGGTAAACTAACCCTTAAACATGCTAGTCTTTCTGTGCTGACGTTGTGAAGTGTCACAGATGTGGCATCGGTTGTCCACTACGACACACTACATGAGATGAAACGATTGAATCCTGCATGTCGTTTAGACATCCCCACAACATCCTACGTCAAGCAAATCTTGCCAAAAGCAGGCTAAAATGTGTAGTCTGAACCAGGCTTAAGCTGATGAAAAACAATGACCTCAACGTTACGGCTGCGCCAGCCCTAACTGGGTTTGTTTTCATTGATATCATTGTAAGGTGCTGATTGAAACGTGATATCCTCATGTTCGTCGACTTTCACTGTCTGTTTCTCTGTTTCGTTGGTCTTCGCTGAAGTCATGTGTTAATTAGCAATCAGTGTAACATCACAAAACAAAGCCCTGCGAGTTTGGCTCACGCGCTCTTGCCTCAGACTTGGCAAAAAGCTTTCTGTCGTCAGGTAAGATGTAGGTCACTTCTATTCTCTTCTTCAAAGCATAGCTATGTCAGATTTGTAATGTTCTCAGAGACTACATAAGCTGTGATGCTTCATTTGAGCTATTTGACTGAATGAGAAGAACATTGCAGACTTTCTTGTGGTGGGTGATAATTACATTAATGCACAATTGACCTCATAGTCTCTGTTTCAAAACTTAACCTCACTGCTTACTGCCTACATTGCTAACTACTTTGTAAGACAGCATGCTGATAAAAATAAAACATTGTAAGTAACTGATTTGGAATGCTGTAGGTATCAAATGTGCCATACATATAGCATTGCTGATAGTAAGCTAACAATGCAATACTTTAATGAAAGAGAAGTTCACTTCCAGAACAGAAATTTACAGATAATTTACTCACCCCCTTGTCATCCAAGATGTTCATGTCTTTCTTTCTTCAGTCGTAAAGAAATTATGGAATTTTCTCCATATAGTGGACTTCAATGGTGCCCATGAGTTTGAACTTCCAAAATGCATTTTAAATGCAGATTCAAAGGGCTCTAAATGATCCCAACCAAGGATGAAGGATCTTATCTAGTGAAACGATTTTCTAAAAATTTATATACTTTTTAACCTCAAATGCTCGTCTTGTCTAGCTCTGCGTGAACTCTGTACATTTCAGGTCAGTACAGTTAGGGTATGTCGAAAAACTCCCATCTCATTTTCTCCTCCAAATCATCCTACATCGCTGCAGATGTACCGACCCAGTGTTTACAAAGTGAACGTGAAAAGAGGGTCGCCATTTACAAAAAACGGTAAAACAGTGATGTAGGATGATTTTGAAGTTGGAGGAGAAAATGAGATTGGAGTTTTTTGACATACCCTAACTGTCTTAAACCAGAATAAACAGAGTTCATGCAAAACTAGACAAGATGAGCATTTCAGGTTAAAAGTATATAAATTGTATATAATTTGTTTTTAGAAATTAACCGATCGTTTTGCTAGATTAGACACTTCTTCCTCAGCTGGGATCGTTTAGAGCCCTTTGAAGCTGCATTTAAACTGCGTTTTGTCAGTTTAAACTCACAGGCACCATAGACATACTGTATATGGAGAACATTTATGGAGAATTTTTTTCATCACAAAACATAATTTCTTTACGACTGAAGAAAGAAAGACATGAACATCTTGGATGACAAGGGGGTGAGTTAATAACCATAAGCAATACATCACTCATACGTATATTGTGTAAAATATTAGTATATTTGATATATAAGTAAATATATATCAAATTTAAAATAGCATTCTTTTATTTCACATGCACACATGTAATTATTTAATATATTTTAATATAAATTTACTATTTCATATATTTTAAAATGTTGTCTAATTTATTCCTGTGGTGGCAAAGCTAATATTTTTTTCACACTTTGGCTGCTTTTTATATTTTTTACATTAACAATGTAATCAATATTCTATTTATTAAAGCCAAGTATGAATTTTACATTCATGCAAAATAATAACTCAAGGCAGTAACAATTTAAATAATATTATTTGTGAACTTATGTTCAGCTATTCTTTTTAATAGTTAACTTTAAACTATTTTTTAATTTTTTGGATCAGTCATCAAAGCTCGGTAAATACTAAGCTGATTACTAAAAAATCTCACAGATCATGTTTTCATGCCATTTTAAGTCTTATTTTGATGTAACAAAATGGTTATACTTAAGTGTATGAGTTGTTTACTTACTTTTTTTTAATTAGTCTTTCCATTAACACCATTATATTGATCATTCAGACTGATTTGCGAATGCAGAACGCACATGAACACAAGATTTATTGCAGGATTTATCGCATGAACCAATCACAGCCGAACATAACCAGGCATCTCTAATCATATCACGATGGAGGCATTGCCTCCTCTCTTGTGACCCCTGGTGAAAAAAACAGCTAAAACCAGCCTAGGCTGGTTGGCTGGTTTTAGCTGTTCAACCAGCCTGGTTTTAGCTGGTCAGCAGTCTGGTTTTAGAGGGGTTTTGGCCACTTTTCCAGCCTGGCCAAGCTGGTCAGGCTGGGAAACCACCAGCTAAAACCAGCCTGACCAGGCTGGGAGACCAGCTAAAACCAGCTACTTCCAGCTTAAACCAGCTAAGACCAGCCTAGGCTGGTTTTAGCAGTTTTTTTCAGCAGGGACTTTTCCCTCATTCATACTCAATTACACCCCACCAAACTCACCGCACGCTTTAGGGGGTCTGTTAAAACTCAACGGGCTCAGGGGAGGTGAGAGACGCTGTTATATTCTGAAATATTTGTGTGGTTTAATTTTTGTACTACAAATTTTTCTCTCATCCAATATTTTGAAGAGGCACTGCCTCCCTTGCCTCCTCGGCTAAAATGCTGTCTAGGCAGGCAGCAGTAGGTTTTGAAACACAGCTAATGTGTATCAGCCTGTCTATAATGTCTTCAGCGTTTAGTGATGACTTTAAGCCCCTTTTCCATTTATAAATCAATGTACTACAGTGTACAATGTTTCACTAGCATAAAACCAGAACACCACACATTCAAACATTTCCTTCAAACTCATTCTCCCATTTAAATAACAAGTTTGAAACAAACCATTCAAAAGTCCATTGCACTCTGTGCATTAGTCAGGGCCAGTGAGGCCTGATACATGGCAGGTGCACTTCCTGTTTTTGTAATTAGAAACAAATTAGGTTAGAGTGCTTTTTCAGGCTGTGCACCGAGGGCCAATGCTCTCTGCCCCTCCAGGCACACACTCTCTCTCTCTCATACACACACGCACGCACAGACACAGAATTACACATGACACCACGCTGACAGCCAAATGGTGAAAACCTCCACCGCGGCTGCTCGCGAAAAGAGCTGCACCTGGAAAATTCATACAACTATTTTTTCATAATTAAAGTTAGCTCCATTTGTCTCCGGCACAAAGAGACGGATGAAGTGAAAGGCGGCCTGTGTTCGCACAAAGAAAGGGGCTGCCGTCGGTTTGGATCAGGATGCTCTTCCCCCCTTCTTGTTTTGTGTGCAGGCCTAATTGAACACTGATGGATTTACATTAATTTCCTGCCCACACCTGCTTCCTTTATTTCGCTTCAAGATAGCGCAGGAGAGCGATGTGCCTCCACGCCATTATGACTAATGGACGACCATGGTGAGCAGGTTTCTGTAGGAGAGAGGAGCCTGTCACCATAGCGAACACCTCCCTGCCGCTCGATATGCCGCTGAAGCCTGGCAACACAGGGACCTGGGAATTTCAGACATCTGAAGGCTCTTTGCCTGGGCCGCAAATACAGAACAACAACAATGTGTTACCAAGGACTATTTGTGAGGGGTAAAAAAGGGTAAGGCTTTTTAGTCAAAGCAGAAGGTATTTTGAAATGTTAATAAGATGAAGCCCTTTTGTGCAATATATTTTTTCATATGCATTCTATTCAGCTTTCAAAAACAACTGCAAAACTGAGAGAAATACAGCATCCTCGGTGTGAAATTTCTAAATTGTGCAACTCGCATAACATGATTAAACCAAGAGGTCAGGGTAAGCATGTTAGCATGCTAATTAGCCACTGCTAGTAGATGCTGGAATATTTCTCAATTGGCAGCCACTCAACATGAGCTGTGTGTTCATGTATAAACATATATATTGCTAACCTATCACTATAGTACAATATATAATTGATAGCTTGATGTACGGAGGATCAACCAATCAGATTTAGCCTAGAATTTACCTATTGTGTCCGCCCACTTTCTCAGTGGCGTTGGTTTTGAAAGTGTTTTTTTTTTTCCATAGGGATTTTTAAAAAGTCTTCTGTGTTACAAGTCATGAACCAAGTCAATAAGCTACAAGGTAAATTACAACATTAAAAACTTTTGATTGAAAGAGTTCAGATGCAAAAGCATCAAAGTGCTGTTTGAAATGTTCTTCTAAAATTAGCATTTTTATCAGGCTCCTAAGTTTATTTTCAGTTATTTCACGTTAATGGCAATGAAAAGAACCTATTAATTGCCATTAAAGTGAAATTACTGAACCTACACTTAGGAGCCTGATAAAAATGCTCATTTTAGAAGAGAATTTCAAACGGCACTTAGAGGCTTTTGCATCTGAACTCTTCAAATGTACTATACGACAGTCATTTTGCAAGGACTTAATGGGTTTTGTGAGGGAAAGAACTACAATCCCATGAAGCACTGCAAATGACAATCAATTTAAAAATGGAGCAATATTAAACTGTTCCTTTAAAGTTGTTAAATATATTTATAGAAACAACATACTTGGAAAAAGCATGAATATTTTTGATTGGTGAATTTTCTGTACAGCATTATGGGTAATGTTGTTTTTCACCACAAATTCAGCTGTTAAACACGATTACTTTAAAAAATCTGAAACAATGTGAATGGATGGCTTCAAAAAAAGCTTATACATCAATTAACAACCTACACCACTGAATTAAAAAAAATGTAATAGTGACTTTCTAATCTCACAATTCTGACTTTTTTTCTCAGAACTTCATGATACAAATTTACAATTCTGATTTTTTTTCTGAATTGCACGTTTTTATCTGGCGAGGGTGAAACAGAACAGTCTGTTTCCCCCTCAGAATTGGACAATTTCTCTTAATTTTGAGAAAAAAATTCACAATTACGAGATACAAACTCTCATTTGCAACAAAAAATTATGAATTATGAGTCCGAATTAGTTTTTATCTTGCAATTCTGCCTTTATTTCTCTAAATTGTGAGTTTATATCTTACAATTCTGAGAAAAAAGTCAGAATTGCGAGGTTTTATTATGCAATTGTGAGAAAAAAGTCAGAATTGTTAAATAAAAACTCACAATAACCTTTATACATTTTTTTATTCAATGGCGAAAAACAGGCTTCCATACACAACAGGTCTGTCTTAAATGGTTTAAATAATTTACTTTATATATATATATATATATATATAATGTGTGTGTGTGTGTGTGTGTGTGTGTGTGTGTGTGTGTGTGTGTGTGTGTGTGTGTGTGTGTAAAAATGTTTTACACAATTCTGACTTTATAACACACAAATTCTGAGAACCCTCAGAACTGGACAATTTCTCTTAATTCTGAGAAAAAAAGTCAGAATTGCGAGTTTGTATTACGCTATTCTGAGAAAAAGTCAGAATTGTGAAATAAAAAAATCACAATTACCTTTTTACATTTTTTTATTCAGTGGCGGAAACGGCTTCCATACACAATAGGTCTGTCTTAAATTGTTTAAATATTTTACTTTTTTACAAAAAAAAAAAAAAAAAAAAAAAAACTATTTGTAGAAATATTTTTACCCAATTCTGACTTTATAACACACAAATTCTGAGAACAGTCTGTATCCCTACCAAGAACTGGACAATTTCTCTTAATTCTAAGAAAAATGTCAGAATTAGGAGAAATAAACTCACATTTGTGACAAAAAGTCAGAATTAATTTTAAAATCAATTTTGACTTTATATCTCGCAATTGTGAGTTCATATCTTACAAGTCTGAGAAAAAATTGTGAAATAAAAACTCACTATTACCTTTTTACAGTTTTCATTCAGTGGCGGAAATGGGCTCCTATACACAACTGGTCTGTCTTAAATGGTTTAAATAATTCACTGTTTTAAAAAAAAAAACAATTTGCAATGTTTTTACTTCTGGAACCTGATTGTTGCACTCCATTGAGGTTCTGGTTATTGTTAGGGTTTGGAATAGTGTTATGGCTTTGATTATTAATCAGAAATGAAGTCAAAAACCAATAGATGTTGATCCAGAAACATGTCCTACTTGGCTAAATCACATAATACCAGGGGGATATGCTGTATTCAGTTCATAATTCACAACAGGAACAGCTAATTTATGCTTGAAGTAGTTACGTTAAGAGTAGACCATCTCCACATCTCTTTTGTATTTTGTCATTTCGCGATTCTCTCGCACATGTGACGGGTGGCTGTAATGGGTAACTGCACCAGGGGGAGGTGATAGCAGGCTTCTTTACCGGGACGGGGCAGCTCCCAGCAGCTGGAGCCTAATTGCAAACACTGAAAGAGAATGAGCTCTATCATTGATGATCATAATTGCACACAAAATCTCCAGGGTATTGTTCTATTCCTCTCACAGTTCCTTTTTGTTCAATAATGTGTTTAAAAGCTTCGTATAGTACAAATGTTACCTTTCAGGATCAGAGTGCTATTGTCATTTACATTTTAAAGTGCTTTATGAGAGCACAGATGATCCACTGAATATTCCCCAAACATGCTCATGCCCAAATCTCTCAACAAATGGTTTACAAACACTTAAGCGCTCTGACACACCGTGACCCCATGTTAAAGATATAGGGGACGTTCTTTGTATGATAAAAATAAGTTATAATTTATTTTAGAATGCCACTGCCAAGTCACGCCATAACAAATAAGCACATTTTGGTATTTGAGTCTTTTGACTTCTGAATTTCTAACAAAATTACTACTACTACTATCACTAATACTACTATTTATATCTGAGTTTTTGCTATATTGCACAAGTTAATTAAAATGACTTGTACTGAAAGTACAATAGAAAGCATACCAATCCTCAAAGAATTGTTTTAGTCTTTTGAAGCTACCTTATGAACGTCAAGTCTCTGCAGAAAGCACACAAAAAAATCTTACTTATGAACCTTAGGTGAATATGAACAAAAGACAGATGCCAATGGAATCTGTGCAGGAGTGAAATGAATACTCTTCTATTTATCAATAACTTGACCTTCAAGGCTGTAGTGTAAAACATTGATGGCATGTGGCGCAGTTGTGGCTGTTAAACAAATTCTTTGTTTAAACAAAGAATGTTTAAATGCATTGCACCAGAACTGTGTTCTATTTTATTGTAAATAGTGAATGTGAGAGGAAAAACAATAAGGTGCAAACAAGCCAAAAAGTAATGATGTCATCGCTATGTTGTATGAATATTGTAAAATACTTTTCTCTCGTTGCCAAAAATGACTTCATGTTCCAGAGACTGCGCCTAAATCTTTGTCCTCAGGCCTCAAAATATATATCAAAATTTGGGGTCAGTATTTTATATATATATGTGACCCTGGACCACAAAACCAGTCTTAAGTCGCTGGGGTATATTTGTAGCAATGGCCAAAAATACATTGTATGGGTCAAAATAATTGATTTTTCTTTTATGTCAAAAATCATTAGGAAATTAAGTAAAGATCATGTTACATTAAGATTTTTTGTCAAATTCCTACTGTAAACCTATCAAAATGTATTTTTTGATTAGTAATATGCATTGTTAAGAACTTAATTTGGACAAATTTAAAGGTGATTTTCTCAGTATTTTGATTTTTTTGCACCCTCAGATTCCAGATTTTCAAATAGATGTATCTCGGCCAAATATTGTCCTATCCTAACAAACTATACATCAATAGAAAGCTTATTTATTGAGCTTTCATATGATGTATATATCTCAGTTTTGTAAAATTTAACCTTATGACTGGTTTTGTGGTCCAGGGTCACATATTTCCTATCTTAAAAAGTATATATGTCTTAATTTAAAAAACTTTATTTCTTTAATATTTTAAAAATGTATTTCTGTAATGAAAAGCGGAATTATCAGATATTTCTGATTATTATCACTGTTGAAAACAGTTGTGCTGCTTAATATTTTAATAGAAACCATCATCAGTTTTTCAAGATTCTTTGATGAAAAGAAAGTTCAAATGTACAGCATTATAAATGTCTTTACTGTCACTTTTGATCAATTTAATCTGTCCTTGCTGAGTAAAAGTATTAATTTAAATAAATAAATAAAAATACTGACCACTTATGAAAGGTAGTGTATGATATATGTTAATATTTCTATTCTATGTGTGTATATATATATATATATATATATATATATATATATATACTGTATATATGTATATATATATATATATATATATATATATATTTTATACAACAGTTCGTTCTGGTTCTCAAATCTGATTGGTTGAGAACCGTGAGATATTCTACTGGTATCGCTGGTATCGTTACAGGAACGCCTTTTTACAATTTTGTATCACTCCGCGTGTTCTAGCCGGGACCGTTTTTTCCGGAGTGTAATGGCGGACGTCCAATTTCCGTATCATTTTATAAATATTACTCTTTTTGTGTCACGGAATGTAGTTTTAAGAGGTTTTCAGGCGAGAATGTACTTGTTTATAGTTCAAATATGCAGTTTGTTAATAAAGATAACGTCTGTTTGAAAATTTGCTTCGTCGTTTTCGGACGTGCAAGAGCCATATCGCCAGGGAGCGTTCTGCACTCATCAATCCGCTCAAGAGCGCTCTCACCATGGCCAGATCTTCTGGAATTTACCGCTGGCTCTGCTCTCTGTAGTGGTTACACATGACATGTAATTCGTTATGGGTAAATCTAACGGGCAGTCTTTGATCTCATTAATCTATTTGTTCCAGAGAAGAAGATAGTTCATCTAGCATGTAAGTTTATGTAAATTCAATGCTGAATGCTGCCTTTACTCTTGACTGAATTATTTTAAATAATGTATTTAATAATAGTATTTAGTAATGAGAAACGATGGGGAATTTAGTTAACGTTACATTGTTCCGCCTTTAGTTGGCGACAAGAGACCGTGCCGATATACAGCCATATCTCAAGTCTACGAGTGTGATATTGCTCATATATATATATATATATATATATATATATATATATATATATATATATATATATACATACATATACAGTCAAGCCCGAAATTATTCATACCCCTGGAAAATTCTGACTTAAAGTTACTTTTATTCAACCAGCAATCTTTTTTATGACACAGGCTTCTCCCAAAAGATAATAAGACGATGTACAAGAGGCATCATTGTGGAAAAAAAATATGTCTCAGCTTTTATTTACATTTGAACAAAAAGTGGCATGTCCAAAATTATTCATACCCTTTGCAAACTGTTACAGTCTATGGAAAAATCCAAAGTTCTATACCATTACAAATAGTCCATGTAGTTCTAAAGCATCCTAATTAACCTGATTCATTGGGAACAGCTGTTTTAATCAACTCAACAGGTGAAAAACAGAAGCTCTCTGCTGTTGGTTTGTGGACAGTCATGGCTAAGACAAAGGAGCTCACTGAGGACCTGCGGCTGCACATTGTGGCTGCTCACAAGTCAGGAAAGGGCTATAAGACCATATTTAAATGTTTTGAAGTTCCAGTGGCTGCAGTGCAAAGTATTATTAATAAAACACAAGATGCTCCACACTGTGAAAAATCTCAGAGGACGTGGTCGGAATCATCTGGACAAAGAAGAAGACTTCTGGTCTTCTGTTTTATGGTCAGATGAAACAAAAATTGAATTGTTTGGCCACAATGATGTAGCATTCTTTTAGCCTTTAACCCTAAGAACACCATCCCCACTGTCAAACATGGTGGTGGGAACCTGATGTTTTGGGGATTACTTTTCAGCCGGTGAACCAGGGAACCTATCACAGTAAACGGCACCATGAAAAAGGAGAAATACATCAAAATTCTCAACAACAACATCAGGCAGTCTGCAGAGAAACTTGGCCTTGGGCACCAGTGGACATTTCAGCACGACAACGACCCAAAACACACAGCAAAAGTGAGAGTCCTGACTGAAATCCAATTGAGAATCTGTGGAGGGAGCTAAAGATCAGGATGATGGCAAGGAGAACCTCCAACCTGAAAGAGTTGGAGCTCATTGCTAAAGATGAATGGGCAAAAATACCAGTGGAGACATGCAAAAAGCTGGTCAGCAATTATCGGAAGCATTTGATTGCTGTAAAAGCAAAAAAAAAGGCTTTTCTATTGAAGGGTACGAATAATTTTGGACATGCCACTTTCTGTTCAAATGTACATAAAAGAGGAGTAATATTTTCTTCCACAATGATGCCTCTTGTACATAGTCTTATTATCTTTTGGGAGAAGCCTGTGTCATTTCCAGGGGTATGAAAAATTTCGGGCTTGACTGTATATATATATATATATATATATATATATATATATATATATATATATACACACACACACACACACACACACACACACATACATACACACACACACACACACACACACACACACACACACACACACACACACCATGCACTCCACCTTTTCTTGTAAGATATTAAAACCCATACAGAGGTGTGTTTTGACATCTTTCAGGCTACGGTGGGATACAGAGGGGACGTGACCCCTGAGCAGCAGGAGCAATGCCTCTCTGCAGGTCACAGGGTTGACCTTTGACCTCTCCAGACGTGTCTCCACGGGGAGAGGAGCGGTGAGGAGTCATGGGAAATACAGGCGACAGCAGAGGCCATGTCTTTAACCAGATGGCAGGTTTAGATTAGTCATGTCCGCCCTGCATGACAAAAAGACAAGCGCAACCCTATCAAATTTGTCATTTCTCACACACAGACTCTAAAGGTGAGTGATACAAACGCAAAAAGCATCATGGCATATTCTACAAAGTGACAGTACAGTGGGTTGTTGTTCCGATCAATGATGTCTTCATCTGCCTTCCCAGCAGCGTGCAAGATAATTAGCTGAGTTTTGTGTTGACGACGACAAAATTTGCCCTCATTAAGGAAGGATGGTGAATCATTTTGGAAATGAAATTCAGATGCATTAATATTGGAGATGAATCAGACTGGCTTCCGGAAATGTTATGAATGTTTGGACAGTTACAAAACAATGCATAAAAACTGGCATAAAACATCTACACTCAAAAATGTCATTCTTTGGCTTAACTTGAGTCCAGTGCAGCTGTTTCTTTACTGGCCATTTCAATCACAGTGCTGATCATCTACACAATGATAAAACAACTACTAACCCCTAACCTTAAACTTAGTAAAGCATTGGTAGAACATCCATGATTTTTGGAACTAAACTCATGATTTTTTTTTCTTGACAGGTGACTGTGATGAGTGAAATGAAATAGACTGTGGGGCGGAGTTTGCTCTTAAGTTCACTGAAAAATTAAAATTAGACACAGGAAGTGACATAAAAGTCCAAGGCAAGGCACAGAGAACATATAACAAAACAAGAAAGAGTTGATTTGTAAGGAGAGCAATCACTTTTATTTTCTAAAACCAAAATAAAACTTAATTCCTCAAATTTGCAAAAAAAAAAAAAATAATAAAAAAAAATAATATATTTAATATAACAGATAATAGATCGGAGTTATATTAAATATCGTCATGACTCTTTCAAGCTTTATAATGGCAGAGGGCAGGTGTCCAATAAAGTGCATCCATTCATAATGAAAAGTGCCTCACACGGCTCCAGGGCGTTAATAAAGACCTCATGTAGTAAATCGATGCGTTTTGTTAGAAAAATATCCATAATCACTTTTCTCTAGCTTTGAAATGCCTCTCTAATCAGATGATTACAGATGACTTATTCGCCATATTGGACATTGCACTTTTTCCCATTCATAAGTATAAGCAAGCTGCAGTCATGTCCTCATCTCATATACAAAACACCTGTGATTCACAACTACTTGCTAGGAACTCGGATTCACTTAAAGTAGCCTTGTTGATAAGTTTGGGTAAGTAAGGGAAAAACGCAAAAGATATAGTACTTTCAGTGCCCTGTAGTCGGCGATATCACGTCTTTTGTAAAAAAGTTAGGTGCCATGCGCACAAATGTAATGTGTACTTACAACACTCATTACAAATGTAGTGGAGTACAGATACTTGTTCAAAAAATGCAGTAGAGAGTAAAAGTTGCTTCGATACTCTATAAAACTAAAAATATCCAAAAATATACTCAAGTAGAGTAATTCATTGCATTCACTCAAATACTTTACACCTCTGGGTTGGACCACAATGTCTTTACGTCCTTTCTGGGCCTTTAACGTAGTAGATGCATTGCTGTCTATGCAGGTTCAGAAAGCATTGCATTTTTGTCAATTAAACAGGTTCCCAACTTTATTCAAAATATCTTTTTTTGCATTTCACAAAAGAAAGAAGTCAGACAGGTTTGGAATGACATGAGGGTGAGTACATTTCCATTTTTGGGTGAACTCTGCCTTTAAGTGGATTGAATGCAATGACAGAATGTTGAAGAATTTCAAGAAGCTAATTTTAATTAAGTAAACTGAACAAGCAGCAAAAGTAATTTTGTTAAGTGTAAAATAGGCTAAATATCTTCGATACTCAATAAAACTACAAAGTATCCAAAAAGATACTCAAGTACAGTAATTCATTGCATTCACTCAAATGCTTTACACCTCTGCGTTGGACCACAATGTCTTTACGTCCTTTCTGGGCCTTGAACGTAGTAGATGCGTTGCTGTCTATCCAGGTTCAGAAAGCATTGCATTTTTGCCAATGGGAACTAAACTGGTTACTAACTTTCTTCAAAATATCTTCTTTTGCATTTCACAAAAGAAAAGTCATACAGGTTTGCAACAACATGAGGTGAGTACATTTCCATTTTTGGGTGAACTTTGCCTTTAAGTGGATTGAATGCAATGACAGAATGTTGAATAATTTCAAGAAGCTCATTTTAATTAAGTAAACTGAACATGCAGCAAAAGTAATTTTGTTAAGTGTAAACGGGCTAAACTTTTCTGACCTTTCCGCCGTACGGGACAGATGCAGTACGACAGATTGCCGGGGAATGTGAGGAACATTTTAGAAGCGGGAAGGGGAGTGAGAGAGAAGGAGAAAGACCATGGCCCCTCTAGCCCTAGAGAGAGCAGAAAACAGGACAAGGTTAATGTACTATGACAGACAGGAGCCAACAACTCTCTTTAATGTTGTCCCGTTAGGATGCCCCCGGTGCAAGCATCTTTCGCATCCTTTAGGAGCCTCTCTGCCAACAACTGGTGGGGGAGAGAGCTGCGGACCAGCTGCCAAACATGACATTTGCTGGCGAGGGCCACTGAACCCCAGCAGGTGACATCTGTGGAACAGCCTTTGCAGCCTTTCATCCCCCGTGCCTGGCAGTGGAAGGGTACCTGCGCGAGGCCCCGGAGAGGGATAGATGAATGTGCTCCGTCTCTCTCCCCCAGCTGGGGCTCCGCATAGCCACAGGGCCGGGGCGGCCCACGCTCCCCGGCTTCCAGAGGCAACATCTGCACCCACTGTTGCCTTTGTCCCCATCAGCAACCGATAACACGTACCGTTGCGGCCTTCCAGCGCAATTTAAACAGAGGCTGATCATTACAGGGATGAATAAATACTATCATCATGAGAGGTTATTGCTTCATATCAGCTGTTTGATCAAATATGTATAACCGAGCCGGGCGGCTATGAGACGAATATCAAGAGCGGCCCGATCGTGTGCTGCCACGGTGATTTGTAGGGAAAGTAGCTGGCAGCGGATCAGAAAAAATTTCATTTAACAGCCGCTGACATTGACGAGCATGTTAAGAGCTAAATATCAAGGTGCTTTGCAACTTCATGTCTTGTAGGGAAAATGTTTTTTTGTAATGCCTTATACATAGTTTTTGATAAATTGCAACCATTTATCGACTTATGTTAGTTAAGTCATATTTTTATATAACCCTTAATACAATACAGGTTGTTTCAAATAACAGGAAATTAACAGTGTTAATGCTATAAAATTCATCAATTTTGAAACAAATTCCTTTTCAGCTGTAGAGTTCAGTCGCAAAGTTCAGACGCACTTGAAACCAACTCTTACTATTAACTTTTACAACTTTTGCCTTAATAAACTTAATAAACTAATTTGCTTAAGTTCAGGTAGGGGGTCAGGTTAGGAACTAAAATATGGTAATGCAGAATAGGCATTAATAGGCTATGTGCATTATAATGAACAACTAATATCCCCTTTTTAAAATCAGGTCATTCTCAGCTTGTCGTTGTGACGGCACACAGTTGATTGACATGAGCCTCTTACCTTAGACCCGCCCTCACCGAGCTGAAACAGTCCGACTCTGACCGCCATTGTGTCGACTCAGGTGCAGAGGAAGACTCTAATTGAGTGACTGAGGTGTTCTGTTGTTGGATGTAATAATGAACAAAGCAGTAGTCATTTAGACATCTAAACCGCTGAAGAGGCAGAGGATAACGTTATTTTCATTTTTAAAAGAAAAGCGCCGATCCCAATTTACATATGCATCTAAGTTTGTGTGAATCATTCGTGATCCAGCTTCACCCACAGCAGAAGTGAGTATAAGGGTGTTTTATGCATCTTTGCAAATGGCCTTTCTTAATAATGTGCTTGTTGGCAAGTTTCGCCGATAAACGGGGCTAAATGTGGCTAAAGTAAATATTACAGCTCGTAATCCCAGAGCAGAGAGGGGCGGGGCGAGCAGAGCTCATTTGAATTTAAACGGCCCATGCAATAAAATGAGCTGATATTTTGCAGAGCTGATTTTGACAAGGTAAAAGGGTGTTTTTTTACACTACTATTGAGAATTTTTAACCAAAGTATATTACAGACTTTTTATTAAGACCCTAAAGAATCATATGAACTTGTGGAAAATGGGCATCCGATGACCCCTTTAATATAAAACGTGACATAAACGTGTGTATTTTATAATAACCTTGCACAAACATCACATTAGTGTTCATCAAAAATGATTTTGTTTGTGTGTGTATACAGGAGGAGGGGGTGGGTGGTCTGTAATCAGTAATCAATTAAAACAAGTCTAGCATCAATTGTACCTGCTTCCATTCTGGTGTAATTGTCTTTGCTCAGCAACTTTAAATGAATGCTAATTACTCTGACACCAGCGCTCTGGCCCTATGTCTCTGATGTCACTCAGTCTCCACGAGTTCCTGACAGCATTTCTTCCAAATGTGCTCGTAATTGGCAACCCATGGTGAACTGACACACACAATTAAATCCCATTCTCATCATGCAGCCTTTACATTGGGTCAAGTTTAGAAACCATTATACAAATTGAGGGCAGACGTTTACTAAGCGTTTCATAGTCCTTGAGGGGCTTTGTAGAGTCAAATTTAATAATTATTGTGACAGCCTGTTGGCTATTCTTACAAAAACATGCCCAGGTCACTCCAAAATAAAAAGGAAAATAATAAGAAGTTATATTTTAATTGAAAATAAGCCCCTTTTAAAAAATAGGACCATTCATGTTTTTTTTTTTTTTTGCCTTCTGTTTTCCGTAAATTCTCATTACTGTAATGTGTGAGTTTTTATTTGTTATTGAAATCAGCATGAATTAAAGACAGCAACAAATACTACCATTAAAGTAGAAAATGTAAAATAATATTGTTGTTTTTGCACTACATTAATGGGAATTCAAATGAAACCTGTGCTTAAAGAAATAGTTCACCCAAAAAATGCAAATTACTCCAAGATTTACTATTTACCATCAAGTGTATAGGTGTATATGACTTTGCTCTTTCAGATGAAAAGAATCAGAGTTTTATTAAAAAATGTCCTGGCTCTTCCAAGCTTTATAATGGCAGCGACTGGGTGTTGATATTTTAAAGTCCAATAAAGTGCATCCATCTATCATAAAAAATACTCCACACAGCTCCGGGGGGTTAAAAAAGGCCTTCTAATGTTAATCGATGTGTTTTTGTAAGAAAAATATCCATACTTAAAACTTTATAAAGGATGTAGGCGAATGAGGTGACAAACGCGGAAGCGCAGTGGAGAGACCAAAACAAGACACTGGTCACAAATTAGAAGTACAAAATGAGCATTTGTAAAAATAAGTGTCAGAGGATTTCAATTTAAGGGTGCTTTCACACCTGGCCCGTTGTTTCGGAACCTTAGCTTGGTTCGTTTGAGCATATGTGAACATGGCAATCGCGCTCTGATTCACACCAAAACAATCGGTCTGAGATCGCCTGAACCTCTGGAGCGGTTCGGTTGTAGTGAGAAAGCAATCCGATCCAACGGACCAATGAACCAGGGTAATTAGGTAAGTGGTGGTGGGGGCATGTATTTTGGTAAATTTGCATTCCAGGGGCTAAATATCATGTTATTGGGGTAGCTTCAACCTGAAGACATGAAAAACAACCGGCGGCAACAGTGTTAAAGTAGCCCAATTCTGCGGGAAAACCGCGGACTTGGCAACACTGACTTTGACCAATGAGAAGACAGTTTACTCACGTGTGACTTGTATTAAAGGGGTCATATGATGTTGCTAAAAAGAGCATTATTTTGTGTATTTGTTGTAATGCAATGTGATTATGCAGTTTGAGGTTCAAATCATTGTACATTATTGTTGCTCCCCTCTGCCCCGCCTTTCTGAAATGCTTAGATTTTCACAAAACTCATTGTTGATGAAAACCAAGGTGTTCTCTGATTGGCCAGCTATCTGGTGCATTGTGATTGGCCGAATACCTCAAGCATGTGACGGAAATGTTATGCCCCTTAACATACCGTTTCTCAGCGCAATCTTCTAGCAGGATAAAGCCATTATGAACATTAAAGGGGTCATTGGATGCCCATTTTCCACAAGTTCATATGATTCTTTAGGGTCTTAATGAAAAGTCTATAATATACTTTGGATAAAAAATCTCAATAGTGTAAAAAAACCACCCTTTTACCTTGACATTTTGCAAAATTCTGCAAAATATCAACTCATTTTATTGCAGGGTCCCTTTAAATGCAAATGAGCTCTGCTCGCCCCGCCCCACTCTGCCGTGAGATGATGAGATGTGATGTTTACTTTAGCCGCATCTTTAGCAACATCATATGACCCCTTTAACAATAATTTGGGACAGATGTAATGTGATTTTATGATAAACTATGTACGTGGTACTTGGGTTTATGTCCCCACCAATGTTAAAAGCAAACCTACGCCCTTGGTTGGATGGATGCACTTTTTTGGGCTTCAAAATCTCAACAGCCATTCACTGCCATTACAAAACATGGAAGAGCCAGGACATTTTTAAATATAACTCTGATTGTATTCGGGATGGCTTGAGGGTGAGTAAATCACGGGGTCATTTTCATTTTTGGGTGAACTATCCCTTTAACTGTCATTAAAATGCAGGTTTCAAAATAACTTTTTACTTCATTTGATTTTAGGGTGAGATTTGAGCAGGACATGCATTCGATTTTGTAAGAATTAACTGTGTATTTTCTTAAAAATATTCAGAATAATCTATAGTCATGACGGTCATCTTAAGGTGCTGTGGTCAGATGGTGTTTGTGCAAACATGAGGTTGATGGGGCAGAGAGTGAACAGGCTTCACAATGCTGTGCTTTCATCTTCATTTTCAGTTTTGACCCGGGCCAACGCCTCCCGATGTTTCCACACAGGTGGGCCGCTGTACACCCGCAAGTGCCATGTTTAAAAAGGGCTCCTGCCTGCTGTTCCCCTTCCTCTGCCACCTCCCTGGGTGTGAACCTCACCGTGTTGGCTGGCAAACAAAGCCCAACATGAGGCGTGCTAGAAATGAAAGGAGGCAAAGAAGATGAAAAGAGCAGAGAAGAGAGGAGCGCAGAGCTCTCCAAGAGATCCACACATGTGCAGACTCTGTGCAGAAGGGTGAGATCGTCATGCTAAAGATAGTGGTGCTTTGACAGCTCCCAACATCTTGAGTTGAAGTGTGCCATGTGCTGAGTGTCTCTCAACTTCTTCAGTCAGGTTTGCAGTCTTACTCTCCGGTTTCATGCTGACTGAAAAAGAAAAATAGGAATATGCAATTGCATCATTCGTTTCAAAGCGACCGTAACCTCTTGTCTTTTGCACAAAGACCTGATGATACTTTTGCAAGTGTGATTTACTAGCAGCTTCCAGAAGTCTGCTTTGAGGTGTCACAGGTTGCATACGAATAAACCAGAACTATTGTCAGTAACACATCTTCCTACTCATTTACAAATGCATAAACTATTAACTGAGGGCATGTAAATTGAATATAGTAGATAGCGTTTCCATCCAAATTTCTTTTCACACCGACGACCTGCCAAGAGGCTGTTAGTTTCTTAAGAGGGAAGGGCAAAGGATTAAAAATATTTCAAGAAACAACCAAAAGAAAAAAAGCATGCATAACCGTAAATTAAAAATATAAAGGTGCGAAAAACAAGTCACAAAACATATAAATTCATGCCAGTGTCAAGCAAATGTGTTATGAAGTGTTATGAAACATGCATAGCTACAGATCAGTCGAATACATTTTGATGTTGTGCTTGATATGTAAAGGTCAATAGCATTTTCTTTGCATCTATTCATTTATTTAAAAATACATAAAAATGCAATTCAGTAAATAAAAGACCTTTACTGTGTTGAGCATGTTTTTAATATCTGAATTAAAATTAATTTTGAAATCTATGTTATTGTCCTGATATTATATTAAATGCTCTAAAAAGAAAGAAATGGGCAAAAATAACTCGTATTAAGTAGTTTGGGATATTTTTATAATCAGGATTTCATAGATAAAACAAATATTTTAACAAAACTGCTAATTATTAATAATTAAAAAAACAATCCTTCCAGATTAATATCAAGTGGTACAACCAACAATGCAGAAATAAAAAATAAATAAATAAATAAAATAAAATAAAATAAAATAAAATAAAATAAAATAAAATAAAATAAATCTCCTAAAATATTGATAATTTTATACCTTTACGATAAGGAAAGGTTTAGGTTGTAAAATGTCATGTGGTGCAACTCCTCAAAAAGAAAAAAAAAATTAAAAATAAAACAAAATAAAGTAAAATAAGACATAAGTAAACTAATAAAATCAAATCAAATAAATAGTAAAATATCTGAGCATGTTATATCTTTACGTCAAGACAAGGTTTAGGTTGTAAAAAGTCATGTGGTTTATCTCTTTAAAAAAAAGCCCACCAGATTAATATCAATTGGTACAACCAACAATGCAGAATTAAAAAAAAAAAAAAGAATTAAATAAAATAAAATAATTAATTTATATTTTATTATTTATATTTAGGCAAGATTTAGGTTATAAAATTTCATGTGGTGCAATTCCTAAAAAAAGAGAAAAAAGCTTCACTAAATATTAATAATTGAAAAAAAGCCCACCAGATTAACATCAAGTGCTACAACAAAGAATGCAGAATAATACATAAATAATAAAAAATAAAACAAAACATATAAAATGTCCACCAGATTAATATCAGGTGGTACAACCAACAATGCAGAATTTTAAATAAACAAAACAAACAAACAAATAAATAAAAATGAAATCAAATAAATCAAATAAAAATATAAAATATCAGAATTTTATATCTTTATGACAAGGCAAGGTTTAGGTTGTAAAATATCATGTGGTGCAACTCCTTATTAATAATTTAAAAACAAGATGTCCACCAGATTAATATCAAGTGGTATATCCAGCAATGCAGAATTAAAATAAAAATGAAGTAATTTAAAATAAATTTCCTAAAATACCAGAATTATTTTTTCTTCACAAAAAGGAAGGGTTTAGGCTGTAAAATATCATGTGGTGCAACTCCTAAAAAAAAGTTATTTTTAAATGATGGTTACACCACATGACATTTTTTAGAGTCATTAAATTGTTTTTAAAATGCATTTTTAAAGCTTTTAAAAATATGACGATGCAGATGTTTGTTGTGGTTGTGTTTGTATTTGTCAATGAATTTATGAGACTTTCAGTAAACCCTCTGTTTTCTGATTGCTAAAGTTGGTGGATCATGCCTGTAGCTAATGTGATGAACTGACTTCATTCATACATCCACCAAAAATCACCTGAAGACACATTAAGTATTAGCAAAAAGTCCTTTCTACTTAGTGATAATTTATTATCTAACTCAATACCTTCATACATTTTAAAGTTCGACTTAAGTACCCAAACACATTTCTAGGACCGTGTACCTGCATATACGCAATCCCAGAAACTGACCTACAGCTTTCACTTCCATCAGCATTCATCTTTCCTCCTACAGCAGATACTGTGCTTCAAGCTCAGCTGCCATTTGACCCTCACACAGCTCATTAGGGTCATGCATGAGAAGAAAGCAGCAGAGACAGAACACTGTCTCCACTTTAAACAGCCTCTCACGGAAGACAAACCAGCGCTTATCCACGGTGAGACAGGGCAGGCACGGGGGAGATATGTGTGTGTGCATATTAAGTTACAATGACATAGATCTTTATGTTCTCAGAGCTGGTGTTTCAGTCAATGCTGGTAGTGGTGGAGAGGAGATGGAGGAGATATGTCTGGCGCCTCTGGGGAGAGACTGCAGACCATGCTGGGCGTCCTTATCTCTGGGTACTACTGTGGGGTTTTGTGCCACGTGTTGGGGCAGGACCTTCGAGAGCGGGGTCCTAGGTACGAGTGAAAGGAGAATGCTCTGTGGAGAATGCTTTGGCTGGAGTCCCTGTGAATCTGCCTGCTAAATGACTCTTGTTATTGTTAGCTAAATAGCACAGAGGATACCAGGAGTGAATGTAACATCGGAAGGGCGTCCAAAACACAGAGCAGACCCAGGTGAACAGAGACAGAACGTGTTTAATCAGCTCTTTAATGGAACTGTGACTTAAGAATGATAAACAAGCTGATGCAGTTTGTTAGAATCAAAATGATTCATGATAAATGAAGCAGGATAGTTATTGCTAATGCTCATATTAAGGTTAGTATGAAAGCCCGTTTCTGCTACTTAATAAAAAAGGTAATTGCAACTTTTTTTTCTCACAATTCATACTTTTTTCTCACAACGGCGAGTTTACACCTCGTAAATCTGACTTTTTTCTCAAAATTGTGTGATACAAACTTGCAGTTCTGCTTTTTTTCCCCTCAGAATTATGAGATATAAACTCACAATTGCAAGTTATAAAGTCAGAATTGTGAGATATAAACTTTCAATTCTGAGAAATTATGTTAGAATTGCGTGATATAAACTTGCAATTGCGAGAATTGCGGGAAAAGCTCGGAATATTGAGGGAAAAAAGCCATAATTGCAAGATATAAACACAATTCTGACTTTTTTCCTCAATTGCGATTTTATATCTCACAATTGTTACTTTTTTATAACAATGCAATTCTGATTTTATAACAAGCAATTGTGACTTAAGAATTGTGAGATATAACTTAACTCGCAATTGCGTGTTAAAAAGACAGAATTGTGAGTTATAAACTCACTATTCTAAGAAAAAAAAGTCACAATTGCAAGATATAAACTCACAATTCTGAGAAAATAAATCAGAATTATAGGTATATATCTCGCAATTCGCTGCTACAAAAAAGAGAGCTAAAACCAGCCTAGGCTGGTTGGCTGGTCTTAGCTGGTTTAAGCTGGAAGTAGCTGGTTTTAGCTGGTCTCCCAGCCTGACCAGCTAAGACTAGCCTAGCCTTTTTTTTCAGCAGGGTTATGGCTTTATTTCTCAAAATTGCAAGTTTTTTTTTTTTTTTTTTTTTTCACAATTCTGACTTTATAATTTGCAGTTGTGAAAATTCTGAGAAAAAAAGTCAGAATTGCAAGTCTGTATCATGCAATTGTGAGAAGAAAGTCAGAATTGCAAAATGTAAACTGGTGTATTCTTAGAGTTTATATCTCACAATTCTGAGTTAAAATACAGTCATTGTGGGAAAAATACACAAAAATGCTGAAAAACCAAAGAATTTGTGAGACCTGAAGGATTTTTATGAAGAACAGCGGGCAGTTTAACTGCTCAGGACAATCAAGAGACTCATGAACAACTATCACTAAACCAAAAAATAAATAAAAATAAATAAATAAATAAAAATAAATAAAACATACCTGTGGATCATTCAGGTAAGAACACAGTATTAAGAATCAAGTGTATGTAAACTTTTGAACAGGGTCATTTTTATAAATCAACTATTATTTTCTCTTGTGGACTATAAATCTTATTCAGGTCAGTACTAAATCAAAAATAACATGCATTTTGTATGATCCCTCTTATTTTGGTAAAATCATTAACATTTTGCAGATTCTGCAAGGTGTATGAAAACTTTTGACCTCAACTGTATTTGTGTAACACAGGATAGCACCGCTCACAGAATTTGTAACAAATAAATAAATTAATAAAATGTAAAGTAAAACCTTACAATGGTCTGTTACACAGCGAATTCACACTTCAATTTTCACAAAATTGAGGTTACACTCATAATTATCGTTGAAATGATTAACGACTCTACTTAATGGAACTTTCCGTGCAATAATTCAGCGAGCTCTAATCCTCTCACAGTAAAAGAGCTCTGCTTTGATTTGGATCACCATGAATCTTTGTGAGAGCTCTTATGACCCTCATCTTTGGTGGGCTGAGAGCGGTGCCCTGCTGTACACCCCTGAGAGAGTAAACATACAGAGAGAGGCTCCAGTCTCAGAGACGCAGATGCCCTCAGATGGCCCACATATCTAATTAGCTCACTGGATCAATATTAGGCCCTATTTCAGCCCTAATACACAACAATATGATAGATAAAAAAAAAAAAAAAAAACTGCATGGTAGATTGCCAGGTCAGGTCAAACATTACCAGTTTAGCTGGTATTTAGGAACATTTAAATGTCTCATTTTGTGCCCTAATGCTAAACAAATTATTTGCTGAATTGATCATTTGGAAACTGCTTGCAGCCAGTGTAAATAAATATTTTTATGTTTCATACTGACATGGAAGAGAAGAAATAGCTGAATAAACTCTATTTTATTTTTATCCTTACTGTCTCTCTGGGTCATGAACATGGTAGTTGCGTTGCTGTCTATGCAGGGTCAAAAAAGCTCTTGGATTTCATCAAAAATATCTTCATTTGTGTTCCGAAGATGAACAAAGGTTTTACGGGTTTGGCCAGCTCATAAAATTACATAACCAAGTGTTTTAGGAGAAACAACTGAGACAAAACCAATACTACAAAACCTCAAAATAACACCAAATTTAATCTTGGAGCTGTTAAACACAGCAGAGCATCAGTAACAATATGGAAAGCCATCTCTCGGAGGTCATTAGTGTGCATCATCATATAATGAACTAAATGAAGAATATGACTGTATAGGACGAAATACACAAATTCAAGTCAAAACACCAAAATGAGGTCAAACACCTCCCATAGCTTCTAAAAATACAGATTTATGCATTAAAGAACATTAAGGGTGTACATTAGACCACCGCCATCGCTTACATAGCTGCAGGATTTAAGGCTTGTATGACAAGAGTTTTAAGAAGGACTGCAGCTTTTCCAAAAGCAAAGAGTTGGGCTACTCCTTATTAGGACACTGATATTAATACACCGATGTTATTTAGGCACTACTTAAGTGTGCATGTGATCAATAGACTGCTTGCAAGGGTCCATGAGCAATTCCAACTGTCTACTTAGGCAACAACAAACAGGTGCTCGACAGGTAGTGGAAAACCCTGACCACAAGTGTTTGGGTTGTTACATTTTATCAGCACATTTCATCCCAAAGTACTATAAATGTTTAATTCATTGACTTAGAAGTTAAAAGGCAACATTCCTTCCACCTAATCCAAAGGCAAGATCTGTTTTATTCTATTCATAATTCAGCCCATTATGTTAACTCCTTGAGAAATAGTGTGGCTGTAATTTTGCCCGGTGTGTACATTGTGTCTACTCTGCATACAGAAGTAAATCAGAAGTGGCGGCCCACTGAAAGAGTTCAGTCCCGAAGCTGACCGGCCCACCAACCAGCTGAGCGACTGTAATTCCTCTGAAGGAAATTCATTAGGATTGGTCACTCCAACTAACCTGCAAGCCTTATATCACACGAACACACACAAACATATTAATTAAAACAAACAGCACCAGCATGACACTTCTTTAGACGACTGTTAATACAAGAAATGTACGAAAGAGTTAGATGGGAATGAAAGGTTAGAATTTATGGTCCGTGTGTTTGGTTATGATTGCAGTCTCTAGGGCGGACGGCAGGGATTAAGTGGCTACATTAGGCCTCCCACAATACCCTTCTCATGTTTGGAATTTATACTGTGCTAGAACTAGACTACATTCTTATCATTAACCCAAAGCCCTTTAATACATCAGAATACATTTTTATTAACATTATTAATTTTGTATAATAGCTTATGAACTCATTACAATTGGTAATATGTATGGAAATTAAAGGTGCAGTCTGTAATATTGACATCTAGCAGTTGAAATGGGTACTGCAGCTTAAATTCAAAATATTGAACACAGGTTGTCACGGGTAAGTTTATGAGTTGATTTAAATGAATTTTAATATTTCTCTGTTCCTACAGCTTATTAGATGGATGCCTAAGCTTTTTAGGTCGAGAAGAATCTGCAATCTGCGAGTCAGTTCGTTTGCTCCCTACCATTGCTTCAATACGCTGTATTTTTCACCAACTGGCAACCCGGGGTGTTGAAATACTATTGGTTAAACTGGCAGTGGGTGGAGTCACACAGACCAAAACAAAAACAGACATTCTGACACGGAAAGTTTTTAAAGTAGAATAACTGGCTGTATTTTTGTTTTTCAGAGAAACAACTAAATGAACTTAGCATGTTTCCCAAACACCTGAGAATGTATTATGGTGTTTTTATGCGTTAGTAGTCAAAAAATTACATACAGCACCTTTAATGTGTTAAATTTTTTTTTTTTTTTTTTTTTTTTAGCTTTTTTTAAGGGGGTCATTGGATGGTTACAATTTCTCAATGGTAGTGTAAAAAACGCTCTTTTTACCTTGTCAAAATCAGCTCTTTTTAGAGCGAGCTATTCTGTTTCATGTTCCTTTAAATGCTAATGAGCCCCGCTCTCCCCGGCCCTCTCTGCAGTGGGATGACGAGCCGTAATGTTTACTTAAACTGAATTTAGCCGCGTTTAGCTGCGAAACTTGCTAACTAGCACATTATTAAGAAAGACCATTTGCAAAGATGCATAAAAAAACCCTTATACTCACTTCTGCTGTTGGTGAACACAGACGAACATGACGAACATAGATGCATAAGTAGATCAGGATTTACTTTCCTTTCAAAAACAAAAGTAAAGTTAATCCTCTGCATGTTGGGAGTAAATGGCGTCTGCTATGTTCATTTTTACATCCAACAACAGAACACCTTAATTGCAAGGGGATGTCTTCCCCTGCATCTGAGTCGAAACAATGGCGATGGGAGTCGGACTGTTTCAGCTCGGTGAGGGCGGGTCTAAGGTAAGGCGCTCATGTCAATCAACTATCGTGGGAGCGGCCTCTGTCGGTGTGTCGTCACACCAACAAGAAGCTGAGAATGACCTGATTTTAAAAAAGGGGATATTACTTTTAAAGATTGCAAAAATACCACTGGGTGGATTTTTATCATTGTTGTGGTTGTGTACACAAACTGCCACACATTAATGTTCAAACAACGTGTAAAAGTGAGTTTTGCATCTGATGACCCCTTTAAATACAAGAAATTCAAAATAATGCAATAAGGTTTATACACATATATTGATATATACACATTACAGGGGTCGACCGATTATCGGTGCCAATATTAAGCATTTTCATGGTTACCAGTATCGTCATTTTCAAAACAGATTTGCTGATAAAATAATTTTAAAGCATAAAGTTTTTGTCAGAGCGCTTGTTATTCTTCATTTTGACATTAATTTTAATTTTTACACCAGATGAATATATCGGTTCAAAATATCGGTTATCGATCACCACATATTTAAGACCTGAAAAACACATATCGACATATCGAAATTATATCAAGAAATTCTGAAAATTATATCACTGTTTCCACAAAAAATATCAAGCAGCACAACTGTTTTCAACACTGCTAACAGTAAGAAATGTTTCTTGAGCAACAAATCTGAATATTAGAATGATTTCTATTGTAAATAGAACTGTGTGACACTGTGTGACACTAAGACTAGAGTTATATATATAGTTGTACATATTTATATTAACATTTTTTGGTAACACTTTACAATAAGGTTCATTAGTTAACATTAGTTAACACGAATTAAACATACTTCAAAAGCATTTATTAATCTTAGGTAATGTCAATTTCAGCATTTACTAATGCATTATTAAAATGATTACATTAGTGTTTGTTCACATTAGTTAATGCACTGTGAACTAACATGAACAAACAATGAACAACTGTATTTTTTGTTTACCAACATTAACAAAGATTATTAAATATGTGTGTGTGTGTGTGTGTGTGTGTGTGTGTGTGTATGTATGTATATATATATATATATATATATATATATATATATGTATATATATATGTCACATGTCACCGATAAGCAAAATAAACACAAACTCTCTAGAACTACAATACCACATATAACAACAATAACTGCTTTTGCATCGTAAATATGCCTCCTATCTCTCTCAACATAATGACGAAAGAGGTATTTAATTGTATCTGTATAAATAATAATGGTATAAATTAACCTAATAAAGAACTCAGAGGGGAAAAAAAAGGTTCATTTCAGAATTATATTTTCAAAAATGTTCCTCCTTTTTTTTTTATAAATGCACCCCATTGAGTTTTTTGGGACCCTCAAACACAAAGAAATTCACACCAAAATAAGAGGGTTGAACTGGTTCCAGATCAGAGCAGTTTTTATAGGCGCAGACCGCTCGTCTCTCAGAGGGGGCATAGGGAGTTGAGGCAAGAGACAGACTAAGAGTGCAATACATCTGAACGTTCAAACAAATTATAGTTTTGTGCCACCTATGTAAACAGCACTGGGCTCTTGGCCTGATGCAGGCGAGTGATATGGCCCTGCCCACAGAGCCACTGAGTCTAGACTCCAGATGTGCTCACACACACACACACACACACAGATCGACATCATACCCAGTTCAGTGTACTAGGTCACTGACAAGGTAAAATCCATTTAAAGAAGTGCCACATATTCTGTTAATGAGAACAGTTTTCAGCTGGGCAGATTGAAGAACATGCTGCGTCTTATATGTGTGAAAACGGGGAGAAAAAACTGTTGAGCACTGAGCAGTGAAACATGTTATCTTCCGTAATGCGTTCTGGGGAACACTTGCGACACTACTGGGACACTTGAAGAAAAGAGAAGCAAATTAGAAAAATGTTGATTACTAATTACATATTCATTTTTATAATCGTTTGGAGAGATACTATGATCAAGTCAATTACGTATCATAAGACGATGATGATTCTTAGTTGATGAGGAAACACAGTGAGTGGCAACAATTTGAACTTTGAAAACCCATCGAATGTGTGAAGTGACGATAAAAGCGTTCTCGTAAAGCAGAACAGCAGCTCTCGTCATGTCGGTCTTGATGCGTTCTCTCCTTCTCCGGTGCCTACGTGAGCAGCGTCACACTAGCTATTCTTGTAGGTTTGTTAATTGTTTGTCACCCACCAGGTTCCATCTGTCGGAGTCCCTCAGTCCCTGAGCCATGTGTGCCGGCGCTGCATCCCGCTCCCGCGTCACTGACCTGCACCGCTCTCTTCCCTCCCTTACACTCATACCATCCTACTAACATCATATCCTTAAACCTCCTTATTAAAACCTTTGAGGGCCCTTATCTAATTGAGGGCAAAAGCAATTAGAATGTATGTGGTTTTTGTTTGGCAGTCTGGAAAATCTGCCTCCACCTTCGAAGTGTGAAGAATCACATTTCTTGTGATGTTAGCGTCGTGTCCAGCCAAGCTCTACAGGACTATTGTGATGTACATCTTTGAATTCATGCACCACATTGCAGTACTTTCACATTTCCTTTAGTGCGTTTTTCTTACTATAAAGAGATGGATAGCAGTTGTTGGAGTGTGGGTAACCTTCACCCGGGCGATGTGATAGGGCCGCCTGTCTTCGTGCTGTGACAAATGAGAGGTGGCGCTGCAGTGTAGTGGGGAATCATACAGGCTGAGCTGGGCTAATGTACCACCACTGGAAACAGGTGGCTGGGGTCCCAAGGAATTCTGGGTCACCTTCACACATGGGGGTCAAGGTTTGGCTTGTTAGCTTCAGAAGTTATTCCTACAACAATATGCCAAAAACATGTTTCAAAAGCAGCTGTTTTTTTTTTACCAAAGATATTTAAAATGTTATTTATTTTTAAAATATTAAATAATTGTATTTTTTTTTAGCAATGATGCAGTACATTTATTAAAACTGACATTAAATTAAGCCTTCAGCGATATAAACTAATAAAAAATAATATTAATGGCTGCTGAAAATTATTTAATTATATAAAGTCTAAATTTATACATGTAAATTGTGAATATATAGAACTCACAATTTTTTTTATAAATGTCTGTAAATGTAAATCAGAATATATAGTTGTAATTGTGAATATACAGAAGTAAATCACAATATATTTTTATAAATATGAATTTATTAATCTAAATCAGAATATATAGTTGTAAGCTGGAATATATAGAAGTAAATCACAATATATTTTTATAAATATGAATTTATTAATCTAAATCAGAATATATAGTTGTAATTGTGAATATATAGAAGTAAATCACAATATATTTGTATAAATCTGAATTTATAAATGTAAATCAGAATATGTAGTTTGAATTCTGAAGATACAGAAGTAAATCACCATATATTTTTATAAATCTGAATTTATAAATGTAAATCAGAATATATAGTTGTAAGTCTTAATATATAGAAGTTAATCACAATATATTTTTATAAATCTGAATTTATAAATGTAAATCAGAATATATAGTTGTAATTGTGAATATATATATATATATATATATATATATATATATATATATATATATATATATATATATATATTTATATTCACAATATAATTTATAAATCTTAATTTTTTTAAATGTAAATCAGAATATATAGTTGTAAGTTGAAATATATAGAAGTAAATCACAATATATTTTTATAAATCTGAATTAATAAATCTAAATCAGAATATATAGTTGTAAGCTGGAATATATAGAAGTAAATCACAATATATTTTTATAAATATGAATTTATTAATCTAAATCAGAATATATAGTTGTAATTGTGAATATATAGAAGTAAATCACAATATATTTTATAAATCTGAATTTATAAATGTAAATCAGAATATGCAGTAGTAAGTCTGAATATATAAAAGTAAATTTATATATATTTTTATCACAATACATGTTATATAAATCTGAATTTATAAATGTAAATCAGAATATATAGTTGTAATTGTGAATATATAGAAGTAAATCACAATATATTTTTATAAATCTGAATTTATAAATGTAAATCAGAATATGTAGTTTGAAGTCTGAAGATACAGAAGTAAATTAGAATATATAAATGTAAATCAGAATATAAAGATACAAATATAATACAAATGTAAACTGTGAATATGTGGTTATAATTCTTATTATATAAATGTAAATTGCAATATATAGATATAAATCTAACTATACAGATGCAAAACTGAATATATAATTTGAAGTGTTAATAAACAGGAGTAAATTTAACAATATTGTTGTTTAAATATTTACAATTTACAGTTAAATATTTAGACTTCATATAATTATTTCCTGTTTGGCCCTTCTTTATACATACCTTTCCTACCTACATATACCTGTTAATTTACTAACTGCACACAGAAAAGAAAACATAAATTCAGTTGCTTTGAGAATAAACAAATGAATAAAAGAAGAATCATAAATTCATAAAAGAGTCATCATGCAATTATCCTTTCTTCCTAGAGTAAATGCAAACTTTCCGACTCAACAGAGTCTCAGGACTAGAGCTCCTATTGATGGGCTTGAAAACTCTTGCCATCACACAAGGAATAGATTTCCTCATATTGATTTAGAAGCAATATTTTCTCAATCCTAGAAACTGCGGCTTCCTAAACCACTGGAATGTCCAAACTGCATGCTATTTGTACCAGAGGTAGCAGCAGACATGCTTCTGAATCCACCCGTCTTTACAGTGATTGCTTTTAGAAGAACATTATTGAACATTATGATCTTATATCTTGTGTAATCACAAACCATTTTGGCTTCATTTACTTTTTCCTAAATAGAAACACATTAGCATGAATAACAAAACTTAATAAGGGATTACTGATAACCATGGAAGCCCGTTTCCCCCACTGAATTAAAAAAAAAAAAATTATTGTGACTTTCTCACAATTCTGACTGTTTTCTCAGTATTGCAAGATACAAACTCACAATTCTGACTTTTTTTCTCAAAATTGTGAGATATAAACTCACTTTTGTTGCCAGCAATTTTGACAATAATGGCTGTATGTTATTTTCAGAGGATAGTAAAACTATACTGCTATACAAGCTGCACATTGACTACTCTAAAATACATCCATGTTTCATTTCTATAGTATTGTCCCTTGAGAAGATATACTAAAATGGTTGCTGAAATATGAGGGGTGTACTCACTTTTATGAGATACTGCATTTCGAAATTATGACTTTATAACTCACAGTTGTGATTTTATATCTCTCATTTCTGACTTTAAAACTTGCAGTTGTGTTTATATCTCTCGATTATGACTATTTCTCACAATTGTGAGTTTATATCTCGTAATTTTGACTTTATATCTTGCAATTCTGACTTTATTTCTTGCAACTGTGATATTATGTCTCACAATTCTGACTTTATAACTCGCAATTGTGACAATTTCACGTAATTCTGACTTTATAACTTGCAATTCTAACTTTATATCATGCAATTCTGACTTTATTTCCAAAAAAAAGTCAGAATTGCAAGCTTATATCTCACAACTCTGAGGAAAAAATATAGCAAGTTTGTATCACGCAATTATGAGAAAAAGTCAGAATTTTGAGATAAAAAGTCACAATTATTTTTATTTTTTATTTTTTAATCAGTGGCTGAAATTGGCTTCCATAAATAACTTCTTCTGAGGAAAACAAAAGTAGATATTTTGAAAAAAATATTTTAATTGTTTTTGGGTTTAAAACAATATTGGACCAAATTAATGTTCATTGCACAAAAAAAAAAAAAAAAAAAAAAACTGAATATATGCTTTTGTGTTCCAAAGAAGGAAGCGTTTGGAATGGCATGAGGTTGAGCAAATAAGTATTTCATTTTTGGGTGAACTATCCCTTTAACCAATCATGGAGATATTCATATTGTACATACTTATGTTGCTTCAAGCCAAGTGCACAGGAAACTTGTCACCCTTAATGTTGTATGTAACCGAAAGTCCTATTGCAGCCAATTTGTGACAAATTTTAAACTAACTGGAAACCCGACCAACCAAATTCTGCTCACTGCATTTCTTGGTCCCTTTCATCATACACAGCTATTTTTAAATAAACACGCCATTCTTTAACCCTTCTAAAGGTGTTAACCATCATGATTTTAGGCTCCAGTTCTTTTGGAAAGCAAAACTGTTGTTAGGTTTTCCTGATTTTTGAAGGATGATGAATAATTCAGAAACGTTTGTTGTCATTCGGTCCACTCAGAACTGCCCAAATCTCCTGTAGGGTCTGCTACAGATGCTGGCAGATCTGGACTGAAATGATTATCAACTCCGAATCGTGCTTGCCAGCTTTCCAGTAACACTGCTTCACAAAAACGTGTCGGAGAGTGCCAGGGAATGCAAGCCAATAGGCACCAGAAATTAATACCAGCAACGGGGCCCTCTTAAGGTCTAGATTCCTTTGGACGCTTAACGTTAGTGTGTACCAGTGACTGGAAATGATTTCAAGGGTTTTCGTTGTCCGTACACAGAGTGTGAGCGAGCGCCGTCAGTATGTGTCTCTGATGCAATAAGCCCGTCTCCTCTCTGCCACCATCTGAAAGTTCTTAGCATAATCTCTTACCCCCCTGTTTGCACAGGGCTCTGAACAATAACATTTACTTAGAGTGGGATCTATCTAATTCAACCTATAATTATCTCTAGCCTCTTTTCCCAATAGTCATGGCTGTGTTTTTTTTTTTTCATTCAGATTGAATTATTAACATATGCAGGGAGTTGGAAGAGAATGCTGTAGTAATGGAAGATGTTTCTCTAGCAGTCAGGAATTGCTGTGGTCTGCAGAGATACGTGTATAAAACTCATCCAAAACTGCTATTAAAACAATGATGAATATTTAAACAATTTAAACTAAAGTTTTATGAAGATTTGAATGTTTCCTTTTGTCCTTAAAGAAATTAAAATATTAACTTAATACAGTACAAGGTCAGTGAGGTCAAGGCACATGAATAAATGTCTTACATTTTTTACTTTAACTTTCAACTTTAATTTTGTGAAAAGCGTAGTATTTATGGTCTGTTTCTTTTTCATTTAGCTTTACTTATAATAATAATAATAATAATAATAATAATAATAATAATAATAGGCAAGGCACAAATAATTAAAATAATAATAATAACAGGCAAGGGATGGTTAATTAAAAATATAATAATAATAATAATAATAATAATAATAATAATAATAATAAATAAGAATAATAAATATAATTAATAATAATAATGATGATGATGATGATGATTATTATTATTATAGGCAAGGCACGATTAATTTCAAAATATAGTAATAATAATAATAATATAATAATAAACAACAACAATAATAAACAATTAACAACAACAACAACAAGTAAGGCACGATTAATTTAAAGAATATAATAATAATTAAAAACATCAACAACAATAGTAATACTAAAATTAATAACAATAATAATAATTATTATTTTTTAAAGCAATGTTGTTGTGTTTAAATTATAAAAACAACAACAATATCAAAACAACAAAAATAATAATAGGCAAGGCATGCTTAAATTAAAAATATAATAATAATAATAATAATAATAATTATTATTATTATTATTATTATAGGCAAGGCATGGTTAATTTGAAAATATAATAATAATATAATAATAATAAACAACAATAATAAATATAATTAATAATAACAATAACAATAATAGGCAACGCACAATTTAAAGAATATAATAATAATAATAATAATAATAATAATAATAATAAAAATCATCATCATCAACAACAATAGTATTACTAAAAAATAATAATAACAACAATAATAACAATAATAATAGTAATAATTATTATTATTTAAAGCAATGCTGCTGTGCGTTAATATAAGTAAATATAAAAAATAACAACAATATAAAACAATAATAGGCAAGGCATGATTAAATAAAAAATCTAATAATACTAATAAAAATAATAATAAATAATAATAATAATATTAAGGCAAGGCACGATTAATTTCAAAATATAACAGTAATAATAATAATAATAAACAATAATAAATATGATTAATAATAACAACAATAATAATAATAGGCAAGGCATGATATAATATAATAGGAATATAATATATATTAAGAATATATTATAAGAATAAAATAATAATAAACATCAACAACTACAACAATAGTGATACTAAAATTAATAACAATAATTATTATTATTTAAAGCAATGCTGTTGTGTTTTAATATATAAATAATTGTAAAAATAATAACAACACTAATAATAATAATAATTATTATTATTATTAATATTATTAATATTATTATTACTTAAATCAATGCTGATGTTAATATTAACAACACAAAATAACAACAACAATTACTATTATTATTATTATTATTATTATTATTATTATTATTATTATTATTATTATATTTAAAGCAATGCTGTTGTGCATTATAATGAGTTTACCAAGTGTAAGAAGTGTTTAAAGTATACAAAAATGATCAACACTTATATGATATAAAACAAGATTAAATGAATAGTTGTATTAAATGTGTTAATATTAATAATTACAATAAACAGTTGTTTCACAAAGTTAAGTGGTTTTAACACACACACTATATATATATATATATATATATATATATATATATATATATATATACATACATACATACATACATACATACATACATACATGTGTGTGTGTGTGTGTGTGTGTGTACACTATACTGTACATAATATAAACAATACTATGTTTCACTCGGCTAGGTAAACATATAATACTGTAACTTACAGAATCAAATTCTCAATGGGACAAATGCATTATGAAAGCATTAGTCTCTGAAATACGATATCAAGTCAATGCTAAAACACATTATTAACCTTTGATCAGGGATCTCCTTCAGGTCATCTGAACAAACACTGCGGCGTTATTGTGAGAATGTGTGCTTCTGCCAAGTTGCTTTATTAACTAGACGCGTGACCACACTTTCAGTGACAACACATGTTGGCAAGCCGCAGGAGTAGATGCAGAACAAGTTTGGCTTTTATTTGGTTGTCCTTTTTTCATCTCCTAATCCTTCAGACATTACCTACAAGCCCATTGTTCAAAATCCCACCAAGTTGGAAACGTGACAGCTTTAATGTGCCTACAACAGTGCTGACCTGGCTCACATTACAAGAGTAATAATATTCTTGACAGGCCTATAGCTCGGGCGACCCGCGAGCACAGCAAACAAAACACTGCTACTACAGATGAAAATGGGAGGAAAACAGGGAGGTGGTGGTCTAAGGAGAGGCCACAAGGGGGAAAGAATGAACGCCAGTGTTGAGGAAATGACAATGAAATTGTCAAGTTACAAGCTACTCGTAACTGACTTCATCCTAGTCTTTTGACAAAGAAATTTCTGCAATTAAAACATTACAAACAGTGTAATATTGATATCAAGCTCAAAACAATTTGTGTGATGGAACCAATTGAAATACCACAAAAATGCAAACATTTATATTTAAAAAAAATATATGCTATTAAAATAGCCTAATTATCAAAATATTATATGTATATATTTTTTGTATTAAATAGTACAGTATTATTTATTATATATGACCCTGGACCACAAAACCAGTCATAAGGCTCAATTTTTGGAAATTGAGACTTATACATCATATAATAAATATGCTTTCCATTAATGTATGGATTGTTAGGATAGGACAATATTTGGCTGAGATACAACTATTTGAAAATCAGGAATCTGAGGGTGCAAAAAATAAATAAATATTGAGAAAATTGCCTTTAAAGTTGTCCAAATTAAGTTCTTAGCAATGCATTTTACTAATCAAAGATTCAGTTTTGATATATTCTCTATAGGAAATTTACAAAATATCTTCATGGAACATGATCTTTATTTAATATCCTAATGATTTTTGTCATAAAAGAAAAATCGATAACTTCGACCCATACAATGTATTTTTGGCTATACTACAAATATACCTGTGTTACCCAAGACTGGCTTTATGATCCAGGGTCACATATCAAAAAAGGTAATAAATCTAGTGCAGGGAGTCAAATGAAGTAGTTACATAAATACATCTGTATTTAAATTAATCATCCGAATGAACCAATTTATGTTCAGCCTCATTTATGTTTTGAACTGCTTCATTTAAATAAATCACCTTTATGAAAAAAGCTGAAATAGAAGCTAATTCATTGAAGCAATTTTCTTATTAAAACCAAAACTTCATAATTCATCATAATTTTAACACATATTATATAAAGATGAACAGCCAAATATGAAGTTATTGACACAAAAATGATTATAAAATATAATTTGTTATATCAAAAAAAGATGTAAAATCCCACATTCATTCATCAACGGCTTAGTTTAAATGAATCCTCCAAATGAAGGTATTCACTAAAATTAATTGTTTTATTTAGACTGATTTAAATGAAACTGTTTAAATTAAGGTTATGCATTGTGACGCTTCATTTAAGAGTGGAAAAATATATTTTTGGACAGAATTTGAAATCTGAGACCAGTAAAAGTAACAAAGCACAAAGCTTATTGCGATTTATTGGATGGGATGTGCACTAACGTTCCAGTCATTAACTGAAAACAGTCTAGACTAATCGATTCTTGGGATTTAAGAATCAATATTATGTAGTAAAAAATGAGAATGGATTAAAGGGGTCATATGATGTTCTTAAAAAGAGCATTATTTTGTGTATTTGTTGTAATGCAATGTGTTAATGCAGTTTGAGGTTCAAAAAACACATTATTTTCCACATACTGCATATTATTGTTGTTCCTTTCTGCCCCACCTTTCTGAAATGCTTCGATTTTTACAAAACTCATCGTTGATGGAAACCGAGGTGTTCTCTGATTGTCCAGCTATCTGGTGCATTGTGATTGGCCGAATACATCAAGCGTGTGACGGAAATGTTACCATGCCATTTCTCGGCGCGACTAGACAGAAACAATAAAACCCATTATAAACGAGGCATTTGTTGCATCCACTGAGGACATAACTACTGATTATAATGACTCATACTGTCTTTTCGCATTTGCGAACGCAGAACAAGCACTACTCTACACTGCTCAAAACTCGCGTTTGAATAGTCAGGACGGAATTCTTTAAATATGAAAACATACTTAAAGGCCGTCAATCAGAAGTGCAGACTGTCCTTGCAACATTGGAATTGCCCCACTTTATAGCCTTAACCCTTTGTGTACAGCTGGCATTGTAAGTTGCTCTCCCAGGTTCAGGAAACAGTCCTCCGTGAAATGTGCATCACCCCACACCAACTTTCGCTTTCGCAATGAAACACACTGTTTCCACAACATGGCGACTGCAACACTACTACAGCCGGTAAAAGTTATGCCTTCTTTCTTTCCATATACATATTGGTGGTGATATGCTAATCTACTCACCCCATGACGCAGACAGGGCATCCAAGATGTAGGTGTCCTAAGACATGAAGCAATCGGTTTTTGCGGAAAACTGAAAAGTATTTATATAATTTTTTACCACTGATACACAGCCACGTCCATCTGTCCTGAGCACGAGCTCATCATCCGGCTCGTTACATGTGTACGCGCTCTGGCGTAGTATACGCAAACGCCGGAAGCGATCTGTGGTGTGTATACAACACTCATTGTTTACACAGTGAATAGAGATTGTGGGTATAGCGGCGATTCAAAATGGTAATTACTTGCGCTTATCCTGATTGTTCAAACCGATTTAAAGCTAAAAGATTACGTTTGCTTGCGCTAACTTGACTTTTCACCGATTTCCCCTTACGGCGTTTGCGTATACTACGCCAGAGCGCGTTCACATGTAACGAGCCGGATGATGAGCTGGTGCTCAGGACAGTTGGACATTGCTGTGTATCAAAGGTAAAAAATGATATAAATACTGTTCAGTTTCTCACAAAAAAACGATCGTTTCGTCTCTTAGGACATCAATGTATCGTGACAAGCCGCAGGGTGTAATTTGGATTTGTCTGTGCATGTTTTGTTTTACTTTTAAAGTTTCGGTGCTCATCCACTGCCATTATATGGCTGACAGACTGCACCGCTTTGAGTTAAAAATCTCCATTTGTGTTCTGCTGAAGAAACAAAGTCACCTACATCTTGGATGCCCTGTGGGTAAGCAGATAAACATTACATTTTCATTTTTGGGTGAACTATCCCTTTAATATCTCTTTGGTTTTGAAACTTTAAGCTTTGGAACTTGACAGATCTTATCTATGCACAAACAGCTTGTAACACTCCAAAGACAAAGGAAAACAAGAAACCACATCATATGACCCCTTTAAAATTTAGCAATCAATATTTTTACCCATACCTAGTTATTAGTACATTTACCTTACTTCTCAACACATAATAAAAGGCTTTTCTCCTCAGGTTTGAGTTGCTCTGGAAGTGCTGGTCTGTCAGTCTGCAGGTTGATGCAGGGGACAGGCGGGACAAATGGCCTGGCGTCTGCCACTGTGTGAAGGAACAAGCAGCGCTACCGTGGGTGGGCTGAAGAAAAGGGCGAGGAGAGAGGCGGCCCGGCGCTGTCCCCGACCTGCCATGTTTGGATAAGGCCAACAGAACATGTGGAGGAGTCAGCATGAGGCATCACACCTGGAGGAAAAGACAACTAAACCCAAGCCCTGCTCCACGGCTCCGGCTCCGCCGAGTCTAGCCGGCATCTGGAAGTGATATCAGGAGACACACGGCCTCCAACCTTCATCGCTGCTGGGCCACGCTTTACCTTCATAACGTGAGAATTGGGAGAGCAAAACAAAACAAAAAAAGTGGGAACGTGTCAACATAAACCTCAACACTCCCTTCTAAACAGGAGATTTGCAAGTAAAACAAAACAAGCGTGATTGTTTTTGTTTTGGCAAAATTGCAGCAGGCTTTCGTTCGTGCCGCAGCCAGACTTCATAAAGATGTCACAGAGATGTCAACAGATTCCAGAGGATCTGCACACCTGAAATCACATCGAACCACGTCCGTGTCCTTTCTGCTTGAGTTAACTCAGGCATAAGCCAGTAGAGAACAGCTGTCTGGCTGTATTTTCTTAACCCAATACAAGGTAGGTCTAACTGAGTAAGGGTCCTGGAGTGATAAGGCTCAAGCAGGCAATGTTGTGACTGCTAGATCTCAGCTCCTTTGTTTATTTACATGGAAACCATTTACCCAAATCATCACTTTTCATATCCCACATAGGTTTCAGTCAGTGACCCTGCTGATAAAATGCTCAAACATAGTCCTCTTAACACAATCCCAAGCATATCTAATAGCACTAGGGTTCATGGGTTGCTTGAACAAAGTGCATCTTCCTTGTACAGAATTCTGCTTGCATGTTTTTATTACATTCGTGTGAGGCGTGCCAGGTTTTTTTTTTTTCTGTCATATTTTTTGGTTGTGTTTTAATGTCAGAGTATATTTTCACACCATAGAAACTGTACTGTTGCCATGCAAGACTTTTACCAGTTTAAAAGGAGAAATAACTTCATTAAAATTCCAGCCGTGACCTTGGTATCATCTCTACAAAGAAGGAATGTGCATTTGCTTTTCAAACATTACATTTTGTGGGAGGATTGGAACAGTTGAAAAGAAGAAAAATTGGTACAAAGAAAAGCACAATGTATGAATATATTTAATAATTTAATCTCTTCCCACTGCTTTTCAGCAGCATGTAACAAGAGAAATGTGAACAAAATGGGTGCAGCAGAGTTATATAAATAATACTAAATAAACTAAACTCATTACGCATACAAACTGGACAATTATCAAAAACAATTTCCAAACAGAAGAAGATTAATTGACTTAGCAGTATTTGCATTCATAGCTAATTAATTACACAACTGGAGAAACTAATTTTCTTAATTAATATTTTTGT
>NC_133381.1:35294731-35359279 GCF_049309525.1 Garra rufa | reverse complement strand
ATGAGAAAAATTAAAACACAAGAATTTCTTTAGAAAAAAAAATAGCAAAAGATTGTAAAGCCCTATTGTTCAAAATGTTAAAATAGAGAGTTTTGGATTTATTTTTTCACTGAAATAAATGTTTTCGTTATTACACAAAGTAGGGTAAAGTACCGAGAAAAAAAGTATGGAAACCTACGGCAAACACTGTATCCTATTGCTACACTTAATGGCAATATTGCACTGGTCTGTTGGACTTGGTTGAACAAAAATAAACAGTATTTTGTTGCTTAAGCTTATGTATTCAGTCATTATTCAATGGTATACTAAAAATCCATATGAAAAAACTTCTCACTGTTCTCAGGTCAAATATTTATATGCGATTAAAATGCGATTAATTTCGATTAATTAATTACAAAGCCTCTAATTAATTAGATTAATTTTTTTAATCGAGTCCCGGCCCTAATATATATATATATATATATATATATATATATATATAATATATATATATATATATATATATATATATATATATATATATTTGTGAACTAATCATTCAGGCCAGTTTTATGAATTGCACTCACTGATTAATTCAAAAGACCTCAAATTACAAATATTCTGCATCTCAGTAAATTAAAATTTGGTAATTCAACTCAAATTGTGAAATTTGTGTATTAAATAAATTCAGTGCACACAGACTGAAGTAGTTTAAGTCTTTGGTTCTTTTAATTGTGATGATTTGGCTCACATTTAACAAACACCCACCAATTCATTCTCAATAAATTAGAATATGGTGACATGCCAAAAAGCTAATCAACTCAAAACACCTGCAAAGGTTTCCTGAGCCTTCAAAATGGTCTCTCAGTTTGATTCAGTGGACACAGTTAAAAAAAAAATTGGCATAAATAATTTGTTCACAAATCAAGTTCAGAAGTATGAATCACAAATAATACTAAAATAACACTGATTCTGGCCTCTTGTTCATAAAATATCATAAAAAGTGGTCAATATGACTCCTGCACCAGAATATTATATCTGATTTATGAAACAATTGTTAATTTGAGGTCTTATTAATGAATCAGTGGATACGGTTCATAAAATCGGCCTGAATAAATTGTTCACAAATCCAGTTCAGTAGTTGTGTGAGCCACAAATAATACTAAAATAACAGATTCTGGCCACTTTTTTCATTAAAATATAATAAAAGTGGTCAATGTGACTCTTGCACTAGAATATTATGTCTGATTTGTGAACAAATTGTTCATTTGAGGTCTTTTTAATGAATCAGTGGATACAGTTCATAAAACTAGCCTAAGTGATTCATTCACAAATCGAGTTCAGTAGTTATATGAACCACATTTATGGTGGTATTTTTGTCAATTTGCAGTTTGGATGCTGAGGTCTTCATTAAATTTTATTATATAGAAAAATATTTGCCAAAAATACTTTTTATATAATTTTTATAATACATTTTATACTCCTGTTTTAATAGACAAAATTTAGTCTGTCATATGGGTTTGCTACAACATGGGTAAGTAAATAATGACAGAATATTAATTTTACTTAGAATATCCCTTTAGCTATTCATAAAATCAGAAGATATGTTAATGATGCATCCTACGGCAAAAAAGCAAATGCTTTATTATCATGTTTTTTTTATGTTAAAAACCTAAAACTGGCAATTTTAATATTACCCGATGATAATGTAGTAACCCTCTTTTTTGTATTATTTATGAGAGCAATAATTCTGGAGGAAAATGTATCCTTGAATAACTTTTTCAAGATCCTCTGTGTTTTGTTTTGTTTTTATATACAAAGTATTAGGTCACCGCTCACCCTGAGGCCTCTTTGCATTATGCATTTCCTCTCCGGAGGACAAAATTCTGATACATCATGAAACAAGAATCACACCTTTGAAAATCCTAAAGCAAAACGCCCAAAGCCTTTCACAGTCCGCATTTGGAAACAGCCCCTGCCAATTCTAATATCATTCAATCTCAGGACCAACTGTTTCCAGCCCGACAGTATCAATGTCTGACACGCTAATCCAATGACTGCAGGCTCTATTACTTTCAATTAGCTCTGACAGCTCGGGGCTTAATCTATACTGGGCACGTGCGTTCGCTCTGTGGCGAGGGCAAGGTGCTTCGAATTCTTTCGGTTGTCGTCGTTTTCATTTTTTATTCTGAGGTGAAACAGACGTGGCTTTTGTGACCCAGCTCGTACATCATGAGCAGGAGTAGCGCTTGATAGCAGCCGTGAACTGAAGATGAGTGTTTATCACCGCAGCCATTTTAAGCACATGCACGCACATACATGAGCAAGGTCACCCTCAGACACATGGCCTTGCACTCTGCAAACATTCAGTCCTATCACTAATCATGTAAATAGTTTTTGTTTACCCAGTATTATAGACAACATACAAATGGTCAAATGGGGTCAAAAGGTAAAAAAAAATCCCCAAAAAATGGGGTCAAAAATTTGGGATTTTTTATTTATTTTATTTTTGTGTATATTTGATTAAATATATGCAACCTTGGAAAGCTTTCAAAAACATAAAAAACGTAAATCTCACAAATAATTGCAATAAAAAATACAGTAAAAACTGTTTTCTAATGTATTATATATTATTATGTAATTTATTTCTGTGATGACAAAGCTTTAATTATCAGCAGCCATTACTGCAGTCTTTATTGTCACAATATCCTTCAGAAATAATAAATACTGATTCTGTGAAGTTACCTAATATTTTCAATGTTGAATATCACAACATATTTTTTCTCTGAGAAATAAAAAAAGAACTGAATTTATTTTTTACTGTTTTGGATCAATAAAATAAAATAATAAAATAAAATTTTCAGCAGCTATTACTCCAGTCCTCAGTGTTAGAATGATCCTTCAGAAATCATTCAAAATTGCTTTTTGTTATCAATGTTGAAAATCACAACATATTTTTCTCTGATAAATAAAAAAGAACAGATTTTTTTTTTTTTTACTGTTTTGGATCAATCATTAAATCATCAATAAAATAATATAATTTAAAATAAAAATATTAAAACAATTCAAAATAACTGTTCTAATTTATTATATATTATAATGTAATTTATTTATGTGATGATGTCTTTATTGTCACAATATTCTTCAGAAATAATAAATACTGATTCTGTGAAGTTACTTAATATTATCAATGTAATATTTTTTCAACATATTTTTTCTCTGAGAAATAAAAAAGAACATAATTTATTTTTTACAGTTTTGGATAAAATAAAATAATAATAATAAAAATTAAATTAAATTAAATTAAATTAAATTAAATTAAATTATACTAAAACAATTCAGAATAACTGTTTTCTAATTTATTATATATTATAATGTTATTTATTTCTGTGATGACAAAGCTTCAAATTTCAGCAGCTATCACTCCAGTCCTCAGTGTTAGAATGATCCTTCAGAAATCATTCTAATATAGTGATTCTGTAAAATTGCTTTTTGTTATCAACATATTTTTTCTCTGATAAATAAAAAAGAACAGATTTTATTTATTTATTTATTTTTACTGTTTTGGATCAATCATCAAATCATCAATAAAAAAAAAAAAATTAATAAATAAAATATTGTAAAATAAAATATAATATTGTAATTTTTTTTAAACAATTCAAAATAACTGTTTTCTAATTTATTATATATTATAATGTATATATAACAATATAATAATATAATAATTTATTTCTGTTAATTTTCATATAAATTAAATCAAATTTAAACAATTCCATATTAAAATTAAATTAATTTTCATATTAAATTAAAACAATTAAAAATAACTTTTTTCTGTTTCTAATTTATTATATATTATAATGTAATTTATTTCTGTAAGCTTCAATTTTCAGCAGCCATTACTGCAGTCTTTAGTGTCACATGATCCTTCAGAAATCATTCTAATATACTGATTCTGTGAAGTTATTATCAATGTTGAAAATCACAACATATTTTTTTCTCTGATAAATAAAAAAGAACAGATGTTTTTTTTTGGGTTTTTTTTTTTATCAATAAAATAAAATAAAATACCAAAAAATAAAAGAAAAAAACCCAAAGAAAGCTAAATAATAAAAAAAATAAAAATAAAAAAAACATATAATGAAAAGTAAAATCTAGGCATTTTCACTAGTGGTCTCAGACTTGGAGTGTAAATTTACAGCCCGTCCCCTTTTTTACAGTTACCATAAGGCATGGCACATTTATAGATCACAAACCCATGTAGCCACAAATGAGTTAAGTTTCATGCATGTTTTTTCATATAATGCTGATAACATATGCATCACACATATGCCCATGCATGTATACGTCTTAAGCTTATAATGTATTCATGTTTAAATTCCCCAGCTCAGAGACTGAGCCCTACAAAAGCAGCTCTCCAGCAGCCCCCTGAAGCTCTCCTGTAATCCCAGCATTGCTAATTCAAATCTCCAATGTCCCTAGGAGATGCAGCAATGACCTGTACATTTGATGCAGCGATGCACAACAAATACATGCAAATATTTGCGGTGTCTGAGCTCAACGCAACGCACTGCACTCATTCAGGACTAACATTCAGGAATCAGCATCTGCTGAGATACACTACTAGACAGTCAAATGTTTGAATTTTTTTTTGTGTGTGTGTGTGTGTGTGTGTGTGTGTGTGTGTGTGTGTGTGTGTGTGTGTGTGTGTGTGTGTGTGTGTCGATTATGCTCACCGAGGCTGCATTTTGATCAAAACTGAAGGATCAGTTAAATTAAATTTCAGTTAAATTAAATTTCTGTTCTCTTAAATATATTTTTTTTAATCCAAACTTTTTGACAATGTATATGGGGTGTTTAAGAGATGGCAGTGGAGCTACCTCATGAGTTATATAAATATATAATCTTTATCGAAACACATTTAAGTCGAGTGTACCCTCTGTAAAATAAGACCTACATCTTCTTTATTTATATGCTATATACAAAATAAATATTTTGCAATTGCTAAAATTAGCTATGGAAGCCTGTGAGAAATAAATGCATAATTGCAAAAAAAAAAAAAAAATCTGAATTGTGAGAAAGAATCATAGAAGTTTATCTTGCTATTGTGACTTTTTTCTCAGAATTACAAGTTTGTATCTCGCAATTTTGACTTTATAACACACAATTGCGAGTTTAGAAAAGTCAGAATTGCAAAAAAAACTTTTTTTTTTCTGAGAATTATAATTTTTTTAGAGTTTATATCTATCTACTTTTTTCTCAGAATTGCGAGTTTATATCTCAGAATTTTGACTTTTTTTTCCCCCTCAGAATTGCAAATTTACATCTCACAATTGTGACTTTTTTTCTCAGAATTGAGATATAAACTCGGAATTGCGAGAAAACAAATCAGAATTGGGAGAAAAAAGTCAAAATTGCGAGTTTATATCTTGCAATTCTGACTTTATTTCTCACAATTGTGAGTTTATATCATGCAGTTCTGAGAAAAGATACTTGCAATTGTGAGAAAAAGTCAGAACTGTGAGATAAAAATGTACAATTACATTTTTTTATTTTTTATTCAGTGGTCTTCCATAAAATTGGACCTAAATATTTAAAATCTGATTCACAAAGGAATTGTGAGTTTATGTCTCCCCATTGTGACTTTTTCTTCTCAGAATTGTGAGTTTATATTTTGCAATTGTGACTTTTTTTCTCAGAATTAAGATATCAATTTGTAATTGCAAGAAAACAAGTCAGAATTGCGAGTTTATATTCTGCAGTTCTGACTTTATTTCTCACTTTGTGAGTTTATATCCCGCTATTCTGATTTCATAAAACTCACAATTGTGAGTTCATATCATGCAATTCTGATTTTATAACTCGCAATTGCGAGTTTATATCATGCAGTTGAGAAAAGATGTAAACTTGCAATTGTGAGGAAAAACTCAGAATTGTCAGACAAAAAACTTTTATTTTTAAACTTATTTTTTTATTCAGTGGCAGAAACGGCCTTCCAAAAATTGGTATCAGATGGTCAAAAAAAAAGTTACCAAATTCATGATATGTGCACTAGGTCTTAAATATTTCAAATCTAATTCATAATGGAATTTTGAGTTTATATTGTGCAATTCTGGCATTATGAGACAACTGTAAGTTTATATCTTGCCATTATAACTTTTTTCTCAGAATTGTAAGTTTATATCTAGCAATTGTGACTTTTTTTCCCCTCAGAAATGAAATATAAACTTAGAATTGCGAGTTTATATCTTGCAACTCTGACTTTATTTCTCAGAATTGTGAGCTTATATCATGCAATTCTGATTTTATAACTTGCAATTGCAAGTTTATATCTTGCCATTATAACTTTTTTCTCAGAATTGTAAGTTTATATCTAGCATTTGTGACTTTTTTTTTTCTCAGAAATGAAATATAAACGTAGAATTGCGAGTTTATATCTTGCAACTCTGACTTTATTTCTCACAATTGTGAGTTTATATCATGCAATTCTGATTTTATAACTTGCAATTGCGAGTTTATATCATGCAATCTTTGCAATTGCAAGAAAAAGTCAGAATTGTGAGATAAAAACTCACAATTACCTTTTTTATTTTTTATTCAGTTGTGGAAACGGCCTTCCATAAATTGGTCTCAGATGGTCGGAAAAAAAGTTGCCAAATTCATATGTGCACTAGGTCTTAAATATTTCAAATCTAATTCATAAAGGAATTTTATTTTATGGTTTTAGGCATTCTGCTGAAATTTGCCTGCAGTGCCTCAATTAATCATAAATGGACCACAAAACAGGTGTCTTTCTGCTCCATTTTATCTGGATGCAAACACTGAATACACCAAATAATATATTTGGATTGGAAATGTTGAAGCACATGGTTTATTGAGAGACATGACTGTTTTGGCTCGGAATTTCTGTCTGGTCAGGACCAGACCAGACAGCCTGGACAAAGCCATTTGGCTTCAACCATAGAGCTAATCTTCTGTCCAAAAACCTGAAGAAGAAAAAAAACTCTGCTGAGGAAATGAGAGACATTAACTAAACTAATAGCAGTTTATTTAGTTCCTGTAAAATAAAAGCATTAATCTGTTTGTCATATTTCATACTGTAAAAGCCACAGGCATCATTTCTGCTGTTGTTCATTCAGTTTACCTCCTGATTCTACAAGTCATATTCCTTTCACATACTACTAAAGAAAAACTGCAAATGTATTCCATGGCCAAAGCTTCAGGTCTCAGGGACACAGAAAAACTATGCTTACCCACAAATATATGCACATCACACATGCCCTACAGGACCATTTGCACTGCAAACCACTCAAGGCCAAACACTCAAGGACCATGAAAAAAATAAACTGTAGTCTAAACAGCAGATATTTGTTGTACATCCATCAAGGTCTCAAACGCCAGAGAGCCAAAAATAGGAAAGGTGGGGGAAAAAAGACATGTTTTAGTAAAACAACCTGTCAAAACCGACTTAGCAGTGACAAAACAGTACATAGTTTGGATGTATGAGAATAGCTTTACAGCGTGACAGGATTATGAATTTAGCCAAGGACTTTATAACACTTTATAAATGAAAATACTCCACAATTTTCACTTCACAAGACATTAATTGATGGACTGGAGTCATGTGGATTACTGTGATGTTTTTATCAGCTGTTCGGACTCTCAATCTGACGGCACCCATTCACTGCAGACTATCCTTTTGTGAGCAAGTGATATAATGCTAAATTTCTTTAAATCTGTTCAGATGAAGAAACAAAATCATTTATATCTTGGATGGTCCAAGGGTTTATTTTTAGCCTGCTGCATTTCTACAAATCCAGATGGATGTCTTGTGTTTGTTTTTTTGAGAATCCCACCAGAAATGTCAGATTTTAAAACAATGCATAAAGTTAAAACTAGGTCTCAAAACCACTGTTTTTGAACAAAAGAGCAGATTTTAAAAACCCCTAAAAGCAATGGCGTCAGCTAAACCCATAACTGTTCCCATTATGCAGGGTTTCCATAAACAAATAATTCACTCAAAATGTCATAATTTGCTTGTTCCAAAACCTGTATGGCTTGCTTTATTCTGCGAAGAACATTTTTAGAAATGTCTCTGTGGTCAGCAAAACAGATAGATTACTAACAATAACAGAATTTTTATATTTGGGTGCACTGTCTCTTTAAAACAGATTATTCAACTTGTAGTTCAATCAACCCAACTAGTGTTAATTCAGCAAATTTTGATTTTAGTCTTAGTCATAGTCTTTTGACTAAAATGCTTCTACGAAATGACCAAACTCAATGTATAGGTTTGATGTTACGGTTTTATCATGACAGACACAGATTTTACTGCCGTGACACAATATGCCTTTATATTAAAATCAAATGAAACCACTTCTCATAAAGAAACAAGAACATGGTCTTCTTTTCAATTAAATACCAATGGTTATATAGGCTAATTATGCATTCTTTATATCAACTTGTTTTAGGACATTCTTCATTTAAGCAGACATATTTTGTTATCTAAATCAATTTAAAATCAATCAGTCTTTATTAGGGATAGAGTGATTTTCTGTCTTTCTTTTGTTGCTTGATTAACACTAATGCCACAGACAATAGTATCTAAGTTAGGCTGCTGTCCCTTTAAAACTGGATACACAAATGCAATGTACTGATACACTTTTGATATTCTCCCAAGTGTTTACGTTCACGTAAGACGTAACCGAGTGTGTTTATCCATTTATCCTCTATTACTCACAGATATTGACATTTTACAATTTATGAGATGTGCATGAGTTCTGAATGAATCTCTTCCAAAATCGTTCCTCCATAACGTAATCTCCTTTTTACTCATTGACCTAAACGTCAATGGATTTTCATCATAGTTCTACCAGAAAGACTCGGGAGAATTAATACTGAAACGATTACATTTATTAAGAAACTCAGCAAGCAATCAGGTTCTTTGGCGTAGGCCCCGTTCGTAACTTGCATTCGGGGGGTACGGAATCTGTGAATCCCGCCTGAAGACGAAGGCGGGGGCACCGCTCACCCCCGGCGGAGTCAGGAAAGGGGCCATCTGGTGGTGGTGGGGTGGATGGAGGGAAGAGCGATGTGAAGTCACCGGGATGGAGGGGATCGCCTGACTGATGGTGATGTGGTTGATGGAGGGAGGATCCGGCTTGGTGAAGTGGAGGAGTTGGAGGAAAGATCCCATCTTGGTGGAGGCGGGGAGGATGGAGGTACTGGAGCGTCAGCATCTGCGAACTCAGACAAGTGTAAGCGCTTCCCTTTATATAGAAGATGATAGATTGATAGATGGGGAGGTAATTAGTGACGCGAACGATTGAGTCTTCCTGGCAGAACTTGCGCTGGCTTCATTTCTTGTCATTCAAATCGAGTTTTTGTTTTGTCAGTAAAAAATTGTAGTTGACGAAAATTATTTGCTAACTAAATTAACACTCTCTCTCTCTCTCTCTTTCCTTGGCTTATTCCCTTCTACTCAGGGGTCACCGCAGCGGAGTGATCCACACAACTGATTTGGCACGTTTTACGCCGGATGCCCTTCCTGACGCAACCTAGACCTGAGACTGCACTAACTCGTGCAACCCCAGTGCTAGGACACACCCACTCACTCACTCATTCACTACGGCCAATTTAGACTGTTCAATTTACCTATGCATGTATTTGGAATTGTGGGGGAAACCGGAGCACCCGGAGGAAACCCACGCAGACACGAGGAGAACATGCAAACTCCACACAGAAAGGCATTCTCGCTGTGAGGCAACAGTGCTACCCACTGAACCACCATGCCGCCCAACTAAATTAACACTGAACCCAACAAAAAGTTGATTTTAGGGTGTGTTCACACTTGTTGCTCAGTTCATTTGGGTTATTTGGTCTGGACCAAAAAGGAAAATGATACATTTGGTTCTGGTCCGCTTAGCGATTACACTGCCATTTTTAACAGCAAACCTAAAGATACCGAACCTAAAGGCATAGTGATACGTTCACAACCAGATTGGTTGGGTTGAATGGATGTATATTTCGTGACGGAAATCACCGAACACTCTAAACAAAGAAAAAGGTGTGCTCGACTTAAAGCGGCACTCAGCAGACCAATTAGTGAATGGGTACACTTTACCTTGCTTTACAAGGTTCTTCACAGCGATGCCATAGAAGAACCATTTTTGGTTCCACAAAGAACCATTCAGTCATTGGTTCTTTAAAGAACTATCCTCTCTTACCATTTTATAATTTGAAGAACCTTCGTTCACCACAAAGAACCTTTTGGGTTCTTCAGAAGTTAAAAGTTCTTTATGGAACCATTTAGACAAAAAAGGTTCTTCTATGGCATCGTGAAGCACCTTTATTTTTAAGAGTGTACTTTGATGTCATACACCCTCAGAGCCGCTTTGAATCGAACGCACCTAATGCCGTCTGCTGGACTAAACGCACTAATTGTTGTATATATATGATTTTATTTTCACCACAAAGAGCTTTATAAAAGCCACTTTATCTTCCCGTTGCTCCACGTTTGTTTACTTCTTGAAATCATGTCGCATAGCGTCGCATCTTGCCAGTACTTCCTGTTTTTGGTTCGTTTAGAAGTATTTGGTCCGTGTTGTATTCATATTTCATTCGAATGAAAGTGGACTCAAATGAACTGCACTAACAGAGCAATCGCACCAGAGTTCATTTAATTGAACCAAACATGGCAAGTGTGAACGCACCCTTAAAAACACAATATTACCAAAACTAGAAAAAACTGATGACAATCCTGGATTCCACAATATAAGTACACATCGTAAATCATGTTAAACCCACACAAAGACCTCCTGAGTCGCACGTTCATATGCTGGCCGCGGCTTTCTCTGGCACAGGAACACGAGCCGCCACATGTGTGGGAGCTGAGGAACAGCGCACCATTAAAAGGTCCTGACTCACCTTGTTTTAAGAGCAAGGCCTAATTGCTACCATCTTTTACAGCAGCCAATGCGGCAGCTGGCATTTGCATAGATCTACAGGGACTGTCATTACCTCAAAATGAAGCATAGCTCTGGCTCCTTCACACTCACTGCCTTCAGTGTACCTTGCACAAGTTGAGGGAATAGTGCGCTTGTGTGTGTGTGTGTGTGTGTGGTAGGGGAGCTATTAGAATTCATCTCCTTTGACTCACAACCTACCGTTTGACTTACAAAAAGGGGTCCATTATTTAAGTTGGGGATCTGCGGAGAGGAAGAGCGCGTGAGGAATGAAAGCGTTTAAACTGTGCTTTATTGTAGCACACCAAGGGGGCTGCTTATTTATGATGAAACAACAGGACGCTTTTAAAGAAGCGATTAAATCCATACTGACCTGTCATGACTCACAAATGCACATCTTTTAGAAAAGTGAGACAGTAAAGGAGAAATTTTTTTTGTTTTAATAAAAAGATGATGACAACTTGGCTTAGATGGGTGGAATCAAACCAACGGATAAACTCATTTCCCCGGGTGCTGAGAGAACAGGTCAAAAAGGACGAACTATCAATGTCTGATCTTAATAACTCAAATTACTATAATAAAAATGAACATACAGCTATAGCTTTATCAAAAGTAAATTATCTTAGACAAATAATTATATATACACTACCCTTTTTTTCATGTTTTTTTTAAGTAAGTCTCTTATACTCACCAAGTCTGAATTTATTCTATTAAAATGAATAAAAAAAAATAATAAATAATATTTGTAAAAATTGTCTAAATAAATTTAATTTCTTAAAAAAACTGGTACTTAATTTAAAAAGTTTTTTTTTTTTGAAAAAGTAAAATGTTATCTTTGAAAAATACACATTACCGTTTTTTAAAGTGCTATCTTAGGAAAACAATTATATATATATTACTCTTTTTTAAATGTTTTTGAAAGAAGTTTCTTTTGATCGCCAAGTCTGCATTTATTTTATTAAAAATACAAATAAATAAATAATAGTAAAAATGTAGTAATTTAACTAAAAGTACAACAACAACAATAATAATAGTAAAACATTTTCAAATAATATTTGTTGTTTTTATTGTTTCTTTGCTCACCAAGTCTGTATTTATTTTATTAAAAATACAATAAATAAATAAATAAATATGTAAAAATGTAGTAAATAAATAAAAAAAGATCTTTAAACTATTTAAAAAATGCTGCAATTAATTTAAAACGTTTTCTATCTTTTAAAATTTTGTTTTTGAAAGAAGTCTCATGCTCACCAAATCTGCATTTGTTTTATTTAAAAAAAGTGTACAAAGTATTTAAATAAAATAATAATAACAATAATAATAATTTATTTAAAAAAATATATGTAATCATTTAATTTAAATGTTTTCTACTTTAATATAATTTAATAATGCATTTAATTGAATCCTGTGATGGCAAAGCTGAATTTTCAGCAGCCATTACTCCAGTCTTACTTTCCTTCAAAAATCATTCTAATATGCTATAACTCTGTAAGATTATAAATGTCTTTACTGTAAATTTACTGCACCCTTCCTAAAAAATAGAATTTGTTATTTGTTAGCATTTCTGCCAAGGACAAATATTTCATAATCATCCCATTTAAATATCTGGAAGGCTTGCTAAACCAAAAGTCTATTTCTGGAGAGCTGTAGTGAATATTTTGACACTTACATTGCAGATGGAAAAACAACCCATAACATCATTTTGGCCCAAAGGCTGAATGGCTCATTTGGAAATATGCAGGTGTTCGTAACCCCCTCAGTCTTCCCACAAAGCACTCAGTCCTGCTGCCCAAAGCTGCGGCTGACCACAGAAACGTCACCGGCTGTGTTCAGTCTAGCTGACATGCTGCACACTGACGCTTTTCTTCACACAGCCTCCTGTTTGCTGCTATAGAAAGCTTCACAGATTGCCATTCTCACACCCCTCGCTCAACTAACTACACTTCTAATGGATGCACCAAACAAATGTGCTATTCGGATGTTAAGCAATGATTGTTTATGTCATTCAGGTTCAATATTTAAAGAATGTTAATTAGCTACTATGAGGGAAGCTACTTAAAAACTGTAGACTGCCAAGCTATGCATAATTTAAAGTAGGTAAAGGGAAGGTCTAATGCTATTTCATGCACTATGACTTCTTTACACCGTTAAAGAGTTAGATTCTCATGCTAAACATGTCTCAAAAAAACAAGAAAAATCCTTCAGGTCCCACAGATTCTTTGGTTTTTCAGCATTTTGTGTATTTGAACCCTTTTACAACAATGGCTGTATGATTTTGAGATCCATCTTTTTACACTGAGGACAACTTAGGGACTCATATGCAACTGTTACAAAAGGTTCAAACACTCACTGATGCTTCAAAATGAATGCATTAGGAGCCAGTGGGTGAAAACTTTTCAACAGCATGAAGATGTGTACATTTTTCCTATTTTGCCTAAATATCTTCTTTTTTTTTTTCATTTAGTACTGACATTCAGAAGGAATCCAGAAGCTATGTTTCCCAGAAGACAAAATAAGTTAAATTTTCCCTGATCTACAAATTCCAAAAGTTTTCATCCCCCAGATCTGCACTTCACTCTGAAACTGGCAGCACATACATTTATTTACTGGCCCAATATAAAACCTACATCATTTAGGATGTAAACAGACATTTTAAAGTGTGTAGTTTGAAGGTTTTTTTATTATTATTATTATTATTATTATTATTATTATTATTAAAAATTACCTTTTTTATTTTAAAATACATTACTTTTGCAATGCATTTCTTGTTTTTTTTATATTTTGAACTAATAATAATCACTATAAAATACTATAAAATATTATTTGTATTATTTTATTGTCATACTGAATTGGTCAAAGACAGTGAAGCTGTGGCCTATAAAAAACTCAAGTGCATGGAGATTTTTTTAAACTATGGTTATTAGGAAAGGTTTGAGTTGCTTCTTGTAAAAATATACAAAATATAAAAAATATTTTTTAAAACAGTATAAAGATGGTTTGGAATAAAATAAAATAAAATAAAATAAATGCTTCTTGAGTTATAGGCATGCAAACTTTGGAAAAATTATATTTATGGTACTCAGACTGGTATGTTCACTGCAGTTGTCTTGACAGAAAGAAACAAGATACATCTCTAGTTTTAACATTATTTGTTCTTCAGACATTCCTCTTTAAAATAAAAAAGAACTATCATATTTTTTCAAACTATTTTGTAAAATTCCATTTTAACGATTTACTCCCAGAGCCATACTGACATTCCAATATCTCTGGAACCAAAACTCAGGGTATTAAAAATAAAGATGCCAAAAGGAAAGTTTGTTAAGACCCAATATCTAAAAGGGCATTAAAATATCTTCAAAACTTCTTGAGTTACAGGCATGCAAACTTTGGAGTGCTGATTCCCCATTTTTGAATGGTCACTATTGACACATAATGCAACAAGGATGGCTAAAGTCAACAGATTTAACTAATTGAACTACCAATCTCCGTGTAAAAATAACATAACGATGCTGCCATCTTTTTGAAGTCATTTTTACCGCCCTGTAACATGACTCTGAATTTTGACCTCCCGCTACAAAATAGTGGATTACTCAGTAAATATTCACCCAAGACATTTATTATTTTGGCTTTCATCACTATACATGTCTATCTTTCCTCAGAAAAAATATTAGCAAAATCAAAAATTTGAGATGGGGAAGTTTTTTAAAATTTGGTTGATTTGACACAGAATGAGTCAGTATTCATTAAACAGTTCACTTTTAAAAATAAAAGTGCTTTAAATGGGTTCTTCAAACGATGCCATAGAAGAACCATTTTTGGTTCCACAAAGAACCATTCAGTCAAAGGTTCTTTAAAGAACCATCTCTTTCTTACCTTTTTATAATCTGAAGAACCTTCTTTCGCACAAAGAACCTTTTGTGAAACAGAAAGGTTCTTCAGATGTTAAAGGTTCTTTATGGAACCATTTAGATAGAAAAGGTTATTCTATGGCATCGTGAAGCACCTTTATTTTTAAGAGTGTAGTCGCAAACTACACAGGCGACCTGCTATTTCCATAGAGCATCTGACACTTTACAATCCCAATAGGCTAAGGGAGAGGAGTTGTGAACGTCATAAGTCTCATGACAATGACAACAGGAGCTATTCATAATAAACACATTCATTTACTTTTTTTTTTTAACGATTTCTCATCAAATGTAGTACTCAGGATGCAATTTCAAACACACCTAATGACTACAAGCAATGCTATATTAGCTAACTACAGCATCACAATCAAGCAAACAGATAAATGAAGGCAAAAGGTGCCAGAATCCCTGCAAGGGAAGTTTGGATAGTCGTGCTGAGTTTGGGTGCGGCGGTTTGCTGTAAGTCAACGGGATGAGAGCAGGGACACGGCCATTTGTCATGCCGTCAGCGGATTCAATAATTAATGGGCCATATCGCATCTCAGCCCGCCGTAGCCCAGTTCACCAGTCTCCCCGCGCAGAAAACATATTGTCCCCGCAGTGTGGTCTGCGCTGGCTTTTTTAAATTCCTCATCATTAAGGAACATTCACGTGCACTCCCAGCCATTTATTTGCTCTGTGTGACAAAGTGGCGGCCCCCTCAAGTTCACGCTCTCTTTCCCACGTCCCCGTGCGCTGTTTTAAATCATCTGCCCCGCGAGGGACGAGACCCTCTCGGGCTGCTGAGATATCTAATTACCCACAGTCCAGTGCGGAGATGATGACAAAAGAATGGAAAAGAGAGATAGCATTAATGTAATGTATCATCACCCCTCACTGTGAAGGTGGCATTTAGACTAATGCCTCCATCTCTTTTTGCTAACATTTGAAAATAGGCTGCTGAAACTATATCTGTGTGGATGTGTGTGCGTGGAGTGAGATTTTGTAGCGCCAGCGATCCATTCCCATGGCCGTGTCCTTGTTTTAGAGCGCTGAGAGGTGACTCTTGTTCCTAAACACATAGGGAAGTCAGGCAGCATTTGAACAGCTGTAGCAGGCCAGTATTTACTCGTGGGGGGAACAATGACAGTGGCTGAAACTGGCAGACTAAAAGACCCTGTCTCAATACAGCTGCCACCAGGAAGCACGGAGGTGAGCTGGGAAACATGGGCCTCCTTTTTGACAGATATATGTGTGAGCGTGGGAGCGTGTGTGACCATGCTATTCACATACACAGCCCAGCAATCGGATGAATTCACACACATTTCAGAGTCTGATGTTCGCATTTATGCCGAAGCTGAGCTGTAGTGGAATCATGCTGGCTTCTGTGACTGATAAGCTCTGATAATAAGGGAATAGATCACAAATCAAGGAATTATAATGCCTTAGGCTGCTGTCATGAACACAACATGATTTGCTCATTTGAATTTGTCTGTTTATTAAATGCAAAGTGGCACAAACAACCAAACAATTCTTGTCAAGGTATCTTTTCTTCAATTAGCAATCAATTTTGTAATATTATCCACCTATAGTGTGGTAACAATCAACAAATGTAAAACGCTCTGTATTATATTACCAGTCATAAGGGTCATTTTTTATGAATGTTATACATAATAAGAATAAATAAGCTTTCCATTGATGTATGGTTTGTTATAATAAGACAATATTTGGCCAAGATACAATTATCTGAAAATCTGGAATCTGAGGGTACAAAAAAATCGAAATATTGAGAAAATCGCCTTTAAAGTTGTCCAAATGAAGTTCTTAGCAATGCATATTACTAATCAAAAAATAAGCTTTGACATATGTATGATAGGAAATTTACAAAATATTTTCATGAAACATGATCTTCACTTAATATCCTAATGATTTTTGGCATAAAAGAAAAATCAATCATTTTGACCTATACAATGTATTTTTGGCAAATGTATATTACATTACATTACATTACATTATATTATATTATATTATATTTTATTATATTATATTAGGCCATTTATAGGGCTTCAAAAAAATCAACTGCCATTATAAAGCTTGGAAGAGCCAGGACATTTTTAAATATAGCTCTATATTGTATTCGCCTGAAAGCAGAAAGTCATGAACACCTAGGATGGCTTAAGGGTGAGTAAATCATGGGGTAATTTCCATTTTTGGGTAAACTATACCTTTAAAGCATCAAGACAAGGTAATACCTGTCTATGGGGTAAAATTGATGAAAAAAAGGGAAAAATACATTAATAGACAGGACATCACGGGGTAGGCCATTTCAAACCACCATTAGTTCTGTTTCAGCAAGCCTACCATGAAATACCATGAAACGCTCATTTTTTCTCTCTTCTGTCTTTTTCTCTCTCCATGACTTCAGGTATGAAAAAGGATGTGTGACGCTTTCTGATGAAAATCGCATAGTGTGAAAATGTCAGCCTCTTCTTTCTGCTATTGCTTTGTTTATGTTGACATTTATCAAAAGAAGAAAAATACTGCATATCAGCTCTATTTCTAAACAACAATAAATGTCACCTCGCATCTCCTGCGCTGAACTAAAACGGTCCCACGATCCTGTTGACTCAATATCATATCAATCGTAAATCGGGGCAATAAAACAGGTGTATGTTTTTCATCTGCAGCCTGTCGACATGCCGGCTAAAATTCCTCCAGCTAATTTCACTGTATTCCTTCATGCTTTCCGACAGTGTTAACCTATAGGGCACAGCAGACTAGTGACCTTTTCATCACAGAAAAATGACCTGAAGGTAACTCCTCCACTCCAACAACTGAAATCTCTTTAATGGGTTGGTTCTCCTAGATAGCCATGAGTTTAAACTGAAAGGCTTTATTTACTTTATTTCTTGACTAAACAATACCACTGATTTTCCGCTATGCGTACATCCTACGTCACCTAGAATGCAATTCTCTCATGACACATGTGTACGACAGTTAGCAAAAGCTAGAGATTATGGTTTATAAAGTTGTAAATATGGATATCTTTCTTACAAAAACGCATTGATTCACACCAGAAGGTCTTTATTAACCCTTTGGTGCGGTGTGGAGTACTTTTTATGATGGATAGATGCAGTTTATTGGACTTCAAAATCTCAGCACCCATTCACTGCCATTCTAAAGCTCGGAAGAGCCCGGACTAATTTTAATAAGTAAATAAATATTCATACAAAATAGATTTTTGCTGGGTTTGTGCAGTTCACATGCAATAATTCATTGCAGAAAACTCAATGTGAACCTATATTTAATTTAATCTGGCTTATATTTTCTATTATTTTGCTCAGTTTTGTTCATAGTTGTTCACCTGTTCAACCTGTTCACATGTTGACATCTGTCTAATAGCTAATAGCTAATATGGCTATTAAGTCACATGAATTTGTGCTAAAATAACAAAGTTAAAGGGATAGTTCACCCAAAAATGAATATTTTATGTTTATCTGCTTACCCCCAGGGTATCCAAGATGTAGGAAGATTTTTAACTGAAACCGTTGCAGTCTGTCAGTCATATAATGGTAGTCAATAGTTACCAAATCTTTAAGAGTAAAAAAAAAACATACACAGACAAAACTAAATTAAACCCTGTGGCTCGTGACGATACGTTGAGGTGTTAAGACACATTGGCAGAGCATGTTGATGTGTCACGCCCTGGCTGTTGCGAACGTGTTTCAATACAGTTCAATGTTCCGGTGAATCAAGGGTAAATAATAATATAAATACTCTTCAGTTTCTTGCACAGACCAATCATTTTGTGTCTTAACACCTCAATGTATCACCACAAGCTGCAGTGTTTAATTTGGTATTGTCTGTATTGGTATTTTTTTTTCTCAAAGATTTGGTGCCCATTGACTGCAATTATATGACTGACAGACTGCAACGGTTTGAGTTAAAATCTTTGTGTTCTACTGAAAAAAACAAAGTCACCTACATCTTGGATGCCCTGGGGGTAAGCAGATAAACATCACAATTTTCATTTTGGGTGAACTATCCCTTTAACGTAGTAGTTCACTTCCAGAACAAAAAAATTCAGATAATGTACCCACCCCATTGTCATCCAAGATGTTCATGTCTTTCTTTGTTCAGTCCTAAAAAAAATGTTAAAGAGAAACGTTTGTTAAATGTTAAAAAAATGTTTAAAAAAACGTTTAAGAAAAACATTTCACTCTGTGCATTCCGATTTAAGACAGTAAGGGTATGTCGAAAAACTCCCATCACATTTTCTCTGGCAACTTCAAAATCGTCCTTCATTGCTGCAGAAGTACCGACCCAGTGTTTAATAGTGAACTTGAAAAGAAGGTTAAACGGTCTTTACAAAAAAACAGCGATGTAGGACGATTTTGAAGTTGGAGGAGAAAATGAGATGGGAGTTTTGTCGAAAGTGTCTTGAACAGGACTGCACAGAGTGCGCATGCGCAAGGCAGGGCTAGATGAGACGAGCATTTTAGGTTTAAAAGTATATAAATCTTTATTTTTTTTAGAAAATGAACAATCGTTTTGCTAGATAAGAGCCTTCTTCCTCGGCTGGGATCGTTTAGAGCCCTTTGAAGCTGCACTGAAACTGCATTTTGGAAGTTCAAACTCGCGGACACCATAGAAGTCCACTATATGGAGAGAAATCCTGAAATGTTTTCCTCAAAAAAATATTTCTTTACGACTGAAGAAAGAAAGACATGAACATTTTGGATGACAACAAGGTGAGTACATTATCTTTATTACTTGTTTTTAGCATTGCATTTAGCATTATGACCCACATCTGGGTCCTTTGACTGAAAACCCAAATGAGAACAAACCGTTCCACTGGGATTTAACATGGCTGAATAGACAAGTTGTCCCTTAACACACTGATTTAAGGCTGCTCCATTAATGTCTTGGCTACTATCAGTGAAACTATCACATTGTAAGTGTAGAGTTTCCATCAATTCCCAGAGTTCAGTTGAGATGCTTCCTCTACACTTCCTCATTTCCTCCTGTGAGCCGCACCCCCCCCCCCCTTTTTTTCTCTCCCAGGTGGCTCCGGGGCCACGGTCGGTAGAAATGTGATAGGCCTAATCCCATTTAGCCTAATTGCATCTGCAGTATGAGCGCTTTCCCTGTGTACAGTCACGTGTCTGCCTGCCTGTCCGTCCAGAACCTCAGAAAAGCCTCTCACACACACAAACACACGCACACTTTCTTCCTGTCACTTGTTCTGAAACACGCTGTCCGAAAAAAAGCAGGAGAGAATGACAGGTCTACTCCGGACATCTTCTCAAGAGAAAAGCAGCATGCCGGGCAGGAATATTCTCTCTCCCAGAGGGTTGGACCGAGGCATAGAGGATAATGAGAGAGAGAGTGGGCTATTGTCAGACATTTCTCACTCATTATCCTGGTGCATTCTGGGAGAGGGTGCATTAGACAGGCAGACAGGAGCAGGGTGAGACTGGAGTGGTCAATCATCTTAGACAGTGAGACTTCATCATCCTCAGAAACCCTTTCATCATCCTGCTATTCTTTCCCTCCGTCGTTCACACGCTTACATGGGCACGCTGACACACACTCACACCTTCCCACACAATCAGCCCATAGGGAAATAAATTGTTGGTGGTGATACGAGCAAATAAAAATTCACCTGCCGGCCAGGATATCTAAAGACTAATACTCTGAATCTCTCTGACAGCTCATCTAAAGGCTTCAGTCTCTTGAGAAACATCCTGAGAAACAATTAAAATGGGAAAATGACATGAGCAATAAACAAGAACGATTCTTCACAATTTTTAAATACAAACTTAATGTATTAACAAGGATCCCTTAAAGGATTAGTTCACTTCCAGAATACAAATTTCCTGATATTTTACTCACCCCCATGTCATCCAAGATGTTCATGTCTTTCTTTCTTCAGCCGAAGAAAAATAAGGTTTTTGAGGAAAACATTCCAGGATTTTTCTCTATATAGTGGACTTCAATGGGAGCCAATGGGTTGAAGGTACAAATTGCAGTTTCAATAAATCGTTCAGGTCATCGGACTTCACGCATTACGTAATCATGTTGCAGAGGTCACACGCATTCAATTCTTTGTCTGTGTACTTCATTTCAAAAATCTAATTTTCTCCTCCAACTTCAAAAGTGTCCAACATCGTTGTTTTATCTTTTTTTGTAAAAAAAAAAAAAAAAAAGAAAGATGTGTTTGACCTTCTTCGCTTTGTAAACAATGGGTAAGTACTTCCACTTACGTCACACATGACCTTTCCAACGTAGTCAAGCTACTGCAAGAAAAGCATTTGTGATTAAAAAGTATATACATTTTCTTCTTCTTTTTATTTTTGTTTAGAAAATTGACTTAAACCCTTATTGCTCGGCTGGGATAGCTAGTGCAAGACGAGCGTTTGTGGTTGAATTGTTTTTTATTGTATTTATTTATTTATTTATTTATTTTTAGAAAATTACCTTTTCTATGTAGCTTCACTATATAAACCCTTATTCCTCAGCTGGGATCGTGTAGAGCCTTTTAAAGTTGCATTGAAACTGCAATTTGGACCTTCAACCTCTTGATCCCCATTGAAGTCCACTATATGGAGAAAAATCCTGGAATATTTTCCTCAAAAACCTTAATTTCTTTTCGACTGAAGAAAGAAAGACATGAACATGTTGGATGACATGGGGGTGGGTAAATTATCAGGACATTTTTATTCTGGAAGTGAACTAATCCTTTACACCCGATTAGGTTTCTACAACAAAACAAAACAAATACAACAGTAAAATAAAATAAAATAAAATAAAATAATATCTAGGCCTCTATTCGATGCAATTTTATTGGGGGGGGGGGGGGGTAATAATCATAACATGACTTGTAGTGTTCTTGACGAGAAGATATCTTTTAAAATATGTAAGGAAAAAAAGAAAGAAAGAAACATCTCTCACACTACTAGATGGTCATGGACATGTACTTTGGGCACAATAAATTGAAAAGAAAAATGGAATAGAAAAAATAATGTCTACTGTCATATAGCTTGCAAATTCTTATTGAATAATACAACGTTTCAATCAGAAACCTTCAACAGGCACTTCTGAAGAATGAAACATGCTTGATGAAGGTCTCTCAGAGAAATGTATTACAATTTAATAAAGATTTTCAATCTTTTTTTTTACTACTATAAAAAAAAGTATTGCATGATGCCTGTGGGATAATAATAAGACTGAATTATATACAGCCTGCATGATTTTTCGCTCTCCTCCTTCCCAAAATGATCTGCCCTATGTAGGTTTAAATGTGTTACATCTCCCAAACTTGAAGCAATTTCCTGCTAGTTAAAAAAAGCCCTTGTCCGCTGTGTTCAGGTGAGTCGCCTGCAGACAGCACACTGAAATCTGTCACCTTAAAGCAGCAGCTACAAATTCAATTAATATGCAAATTCGCCCAACTTGATGAGGTGTCTTAACAAATAATCCTGAATAAAGATAAGCTTGTTTAAGGTTGTTTTGTTAAACAGGCGCCCACCCAATGTCAAATCACTAGGTGACAGGCTCTTTAAAGACCAGCGCTGGCATATTCAAGCTCATACATTACAATGCCTCTGCGCTCAGCTACACCTGCTGCGATCAAAATAACTGTCGCAACATTCACTGTATAATCCAACTCTAGTCTAGATGGAGATGGAGCCAATTTGCAAGGTCTGCCTGGGCGTTGGAGGAGGAAAGAGACGCGGGTTATAGGACTAGGGACTGGGTAGATTGATTTGGTTCTCTTGGGAGTAAACACCGCAACCATGCAGTATCACATCTCCCATCATGCCTTTGGGCTAAACCCATCTCTCATCAGAAGGGTATATGAGCTGAAACCGGTGACTGATTACTTAGGACGGGGCGGTCTAACTCAGCAGTTTTACAAGATTTCAGCTCGGGTCCCTTCATCTCACACGCGGGTGCTTTTGATTGGTGCACACTTGAAGGTGGTGTTTAAAATCCTTGAATGTTTACAAGTAATTACTGAGGGGGAATTAAGTGAAGGAGAAATGTCCTCCTGGAGCAGGACGCCAGGACGGGCGAATTAAAATCAGGATGATAATAAACCGTGACAGCGTCCTCAGGAACTTAGAGGGTGATGGTAAGATGGTGGCTTTACAACATGAAACTCATTATTAATCATAGGTATTTGTATGTAACATGCGGTTATAGCACACACTCTCAGAAAAAAAAGTACAAAAGCTGTTAACTATATACTCATACACATATTTAGGCAAAATAAGAAAAATGTACACATCTTCATTCTGTTCAAAAGTTTTCACCCCCTGGCTCTTATTGCATGGTTTGTCCTTCTGGAGCATCAGTGAGCGTTTAAACCTTCTGTAATAGTTGCATATGAGTCCCTCAGTTGTCCTCAGTGTGAAAAGATGGATCTCAAAATCATTCAGTCATTGTTGGAAAAGGTTCAAATACACAATAATGCTGAAAAACCAAGGAATTTGTGGGACCTGAAGGATTTTTCTGAAGAACAGCAGGCAGTTTAACTGTTCGAGGCAAACATACCTTATTCAGGTCAGCACTAAATAAAAAACTACATGCATTTTGTATGATCCCTCTTATTTTGGTAAAATAATTAACATTTTGCAGATTCAGCTAGATGTATGTAAACTTTTGACCTCAACTGCATTTACTATTTCAGTACTAATATGTACAATTTAGATGCTAATATACACCTTTAAGGTATTAATAGGAGTAAATAAGGTACAAAGATGTACCTTTTGAAAAGTTACTGCCCCAGTTATAGCTTTTGTACCTTTTTTGTTTATTTGTTTCTGTAAGCACACTAACTTTTTCATATGTTTGCAGAGATAGTGAAATGTACTTAATTATCATATTAATCTAAAACAGTATACTATCCTTTTAGTTTCGTAAAAAAAATATTGAATTGGATATTTGGTATGATTTTACTGTATTTATTGTATCAATCTAATTTAATTAAATATGCTATACCATACCATACCATTTTAAGATTAAAGCATAATCAATGAAAACATTTATTTTATTTTATTTTATTTTATATACAGTCAAACCAAAAATTATTCAGACACCAGATATAATTTTTTATATATATTTTTTTTACTAGTTGGTGCAGGACACTATAGTTCATATATGTTAGTGAGCAAAATAAAGTAAACCGTGACATGTTATACCCAAAAATTCTGCATAAAGTGGACTACCAATGAAATTAATAAAAATTTGGGATCAAACATTTGATTTGACACTATGTTTTGTTACATACCTTTCTATCAAAGTTATCTGAGATTATCAAGATGAATTTGTCCTGACACAGTTTAACTCTTGAGTTCTTGTCATATTTTATTACCATTTTTAAACTATAGTGAATAAACTGTGATAGTGTGAGAATTCTTGAAGGTGTCTGAATACATTTTTGGTTTGACTGTATAAAAAAACCCATAAAATCATAAACATAATTTATTCATTTGAGCTTAAAATGTAAAATATCTGCCTATTATGTTTTATGTTATTGAAAAGTGGTTATGGTTAGGGTAGAGGTGGGGTTAGGAGCTCAAACATATTGACATGGTATTAACATATAACTATACAAACATATTAATAATACTAATATGATATTAAGGATTTACAAAGATTTTTAGATTTTTAAAACTAAAAATGTGCATACATAAATATGGGACCCTGAAACACAAAACCAGTCATGAGGGTTATTTTTTTTTTAATTATGATTTATACATTATCTAAAATGAATAAATAAGCTTTCCATTGATAGGGTAGGACAATATTTGAAAATCTGGAAACTGAGGGTGCAAAGAAATCTAAATACTGAGAAAATTGCCTTTAAAGTTGTCCAAATAAAGTTCTCAGCAATGCATATTACTAATCAAAAATTAAGTTTTTATATAATTACAGTAGAAAATTTACAAAATATCTTCTTGGAACATGATCTTTATTTAATATCCTAATGATTTTTGGCATAAAAGGAAAATCGATAATTTTTAACCTATACAATGTATTTTTGACTATTGCTACAAATATACAGTACCTGTGCTACTTTAGACATAAGACATATATGTTTGAGATGCTTTGAAATGTTTGTGTATGGATACCTACGAATACTAATGAGATCAGACTGGATTTTATCAACTAATATTTTATTATTGAAGAATAAGTGAAATTTCTGTGAAGCTACCATTAACAATTAGAACAGACACACACATTTAAAATGAACTCAAATGAATTAAAAAATACATACACAAACAAAAACACACACACAAATAGACTGTACATATGGGATGTCATGCGCTCATGAGATGCAAACATGTGAAATGGTGGCAATGTTGTAACGTCACATGCATAAAGACACACACTCACTGTGACACAAAAGGGGAATTATTGGCCAAGGACTGATCATGATTAAAGTGTCCTGCACTCACCTGCCCAAGTCTAATCAAGGCAAGAGCTGTGATTGCTCTGGTAAAATGACTGTGTGTGTGTGTGTGTGTGTGTGTGTGTGTGTGTGTGTGTGTGTGTGTGTGTGTGTGTGTGTGTGTGTGTGTGTGTGTGTGTGTGCGTGTGTGTGTGTGTGTGTGTGTGTGTGTGTGTGTGTGTGTGTGTGTTGGACGGGCAGCTGGAGCCCTATGAGAGCCTCCCCCACCCCTTGTGCTCCAGTCAGAGGTGAATCAATCATGTCCAAAGATGTCAGCATCTGCCCAAGCAATTTTATATGGGAATAAATGGCAGATGGGGATGTTGTTCTCTGTTTAATCAGTTCCACCAAACGCGGTTTTATCTCGTATAAAATGAAACCATCTGTACCACAGAAAGGTGTAAAGGTTCAAGCGCGGATACGCAGGGAGAGACGGAGGAGGAGAAACAGAGGATATGGCGAGCGAAAAATGCTCACTGTCAAAACGAGGGCACATTTCAGCACCATACGAGCTGAGAAATATTCAGTAAAAATGATTTCTTCCTGCTCGATCATTCTCTCACTCCCTCTCACAGGAATATTACCCATGGGCTGCAACCATTATATCCAGACCCATTTATTTCCAGCACCTCCAGTCAGGCCGTAATTTGGTCTCCGGGAACGGTTCAGTAGTGAGGGGGAGACAGGCCTGATGAATCCCCTTTGTTTTAAGTGGATATGATGGCTCCCAGTGTGCAGGAACTGCATTTAAGGGGCCAGCTTAAGGGAAGAGGATGAGGAGCCGAGGAAGATGGAGGTGGGTAACCAAGAGAAAAACGAACCCCGAGTTACACAGACCAAGAGCCTGACAGACACCATTAATACTCTGTCCCTGAAAGACACTAGAGACAGTAAAGCACAGGCGGGGAGTGGCACACTTGCAGACCAGCTCATATTAGGCAAGTCATTATGTAGGACATTTGTCATTTGGACATTTTTCTTCATAATTCATAGAGCATACCTGCCAACTTTTGGTTTTACAAATCATATCTGTAAAAAGAACAGGGTCAGAAATTAACTTTTCCACTAAGGGTCGATATTTGCCTCCTGGGGCATTTTTACCTTTGTAAGCTTAGTTTTATAACAACCTTATTGTATTGTCTTTATTGTCTTGTTGTCTTTTGAGTCAGATACATAGATTTAACCAATTGCTTCAATCGCTTAGAATATAGAGTATAGACTGTTAGCCTTCCAATCAAATTTGATCAACTTCAACAAAAGCTGTCTTTACACTGCAAAGTGGAGCAAGCTGCATCTGATATGGCATTTATGTTCATAGGTGGCATACGCAACAATTGCATTATGTAAATAGCCTAAAGTGTATAAAATCAAAAAACAACTCATTACATGGCAGAGCTGCAATATTATGACAAAAAGCATCATTGCTGATTATTGCACTTGACATTGTAATTATGATTATGAATGTTGATTAACAGAATACACATAAAAATGCTTTTCACATTTATATTGTGTTCTGGCTACACAGACAATACGAGCTAAACTTGATAATTTCATGCATATTCTTGATTTACATATCAGTCAGAAACATTAACAGCTGAAAAAAAAGTGAGCCCCTTAAAATAGAAGTGAATAGGGCCAATCTGTAAACTTATATACATTGAGATTTACACTGAATAAATAAGCTTTTCATTAATGCATGGTTTGTTGGGATATGACAAAATTTGGCTGAGATACAAGTATTTAAAAATCTGGAATCTGAGGGTGCAAAAAATCGAAATACTGAGAAAATCACCTTTAAAGTTGTTTAAATGAAGTTCTTAGCAATGCATATTACTAATCAAAAATTAAGCTTTGATATATTTATGGTATGAATTTTAAAAAATATCTTCACTGAGCATGATCTTTACTAATTATCCTATTGATTTTTGATTTTTGATTTTTGGCAAAAATCGTTTTTTTTTTTTTTTGACACATTCAATGTATTGTTGGCCATTGCTACAAACATACCTGCACTACTTAAGATTGGTTTTGTGGTGCAGGGTCACATATAATTAGGAAAACTTTATACTTTTTACTTTATTGCTTCACACTTCTGCTTTCAAATCATTAAAAATGGCTCACTTTTTTTCATAAAGAAAACAATGAACCAGATAATTTATTTATTGGTAACTGACATTATGCCACAAATGTCCCTCATAAAAAATAAATATACTAAAACATATTTCAAATAGATTTTAGTATATTTAAAAGGGGCATGGTAAGTATACTACAAATACATTTACATATTTATGTACTTAATAAAAATACCCTGCAATTGTACTTCTAGTATAACTAAACTGGTATATTTAAAGTCTGCTATGTTGGAATAACTAATTTTGGGCTTAAAGCACTTTAATTTTGTGGAAGTAGTGCTGAATTTCAACTAAAGATAAACTGAAGTATATTTGGTTGCACTGTAACCAACTATATAGTGGAAATATCTTGTATTTAAAGACCAATATTATTCAAAGATCATACAATCCTTATCAATAGTTACTGTACATTAACATTTCAGGCTTAATATGGTTGCACTTTATTTTACAGTACATGTACTTACAGTGTACTTACCTAAAAAGTACTGTAATATAAGGTAACTACACAGGGTATGGTTACATTTAGGGTTAGTACCTAGTTATTACCTACTTATTATAATTACTATAATAAGTGCACAGCATGTACAAGAGGAACAGTACTGTAAAATAAAATGCTACCTTTATTATTAAAAAATAGTAGTACTCAATAAATAAATTTAAATTTTTATATTAATATGTCTCGAGTGATATGTCAGTAAATAGATTCAAAGATTTAAATTTAGTATGAAATAAATAGATCTGAAATATCTTAGTTTTAGGGGTTGTAGATAGAGCTTGATCTTGTACTGCATATAGAATATTCCTTAAAACTGATGTCTGTGTTTTAGTTTTGTTTATCTGATATTAAAGGAAAATATCTCGAACTCCTGTTTAACTGAACATTTTCTCAAATGGTAAAAACTAGTGGTGCTAGATGCCAGTACCACTCCACTTTTACTTTAAAAGCAATCAAAAACATGATGGTAGATTAGAAAGCTTTTCACCGTAAAATCAATTTATTACTATGGTTCTGATATCTGGCTAAATAGTCTACTATTTATGATGATTCTTATTATTTTTCCAAGAATATTGAAAAGAACAGTTACTAAAAGAGAAACACATCAGAGCAGATGTGATACAGTCAATTTAATAAATGAGTATATGAATAATAAATAAGCCTTTATACAGATCTACTTTAGAGAAAAAAAAAAATCATTTGCTAATTAGCAGATATTTGCCCTGTGTTTATGCACATGCGGCAATAAAGGCAGCAGGCTACTGCTGATAGGACAGACCCCTCTTGTTACATGAAAGCCATCTTCCCCCTCACCCCATATCAGGGGTTTTAATTAAATTTTCTGCTTGGTTTAAAGATGAGAGCTGCTGACCTGACTTCAGGAGCTTTTTCTCCTCCTCCAAGTGGCTCACTCCCATCATCCACCCTAATGTGACTGATACATTGTGACACAAGTTAGATACGTAATTTGTTCCAGAAAATGACTTAGCGTCATGCACCGTGCTAAATCGAAACAATGAGGGGGCCGGGGGACCGTGGGACGGCGATATCTCCAGCCCACAGCAGCCTTCACTCCTGTCTGCCTTTATCTAGCCAGCATATGAATATTTAATATCGGCACAGAGCAAAATTGCTCTAAATAAGTGGCGCTGATGAGAGATTGCCCGCTAGCAAGACGCAGTGAGTCAAACGACACAGAAAAAAAAGCTCAGTCGTTTACGGTCAGGAAGGATTTTCAACAAATAAGCATATCATACAAGCAAAGCAACATGCTCGCACTGCGAGGCTGCTAGAATAAGAGACCGCTTGTGACAAAATAACAACACAATATGTGTGACCAGGCCTCAGAACGGCCTCTTGTGATAAGAAAGATGTCATTAATGGTATTTACAGTAAATGCATTTTTGCGATTAGCTGCTAGTTTATATTAACATAATCTTTGAGATAAAGATATACGTGTTTTTGGCTTGATCTAGGACTGAGATTTGATTCAAAATTTCACCCTTGAACTATTTCATTATTATGAATTAAGTTTTTACATAACAGAAGTGCATAGATAAAAAGGTGTGAGTGAGTGGTAGAATACTAGAGAGATGGCTGCATTGACTGACAGTATTTGATGAACATACTCCTCTTGAACTCTCATTTAGAGCTCCGTTTATGTTGTCTAGACAGTGTCAAGCAGAATTATATAGGTGGCAATTAGCAGGCCATGTGGATGAGCTGCATGATCATTATGCAGAGAGTTAGTTGGAGAACATGGGATGAGTCAGATGTTTATTTATCTCATTGTCTCTCTTGTTTTTCTTAATTATATTTAAACATACTTAAAGCATGTTAAAATATGATGATTACCAATACCAGTACCAAAAATCCAACATTTGATAATCTCCAATATGGGATGGTATTGCTTTTGTTAAATATAATAATAACTTATATATAAGTTATTATTATATTTAACAAAAGCAATAGAATCTCAAACAGTTGAAGTCAAAAGTTTACATACACCTTACAGAATCTGCAAAATGTTAATTATTTTACCAAAACAAGAGGGATCATTTAAAATGCATGTTATTTTTTATTAAAGGGGTCATCCGGTGCCACATGCACTTTTACAAGCTGTTTGAAAACACATCGCGTTCGTCTCTGTACCACAGTAAACACATCGCGTTCGTATCTCTCTCAGTACTCTACCCTGCCAGTACATACAAAGATAAGTCAAAGTCACGTTAAGTTTACTAACCATTCAGACACGTCCAGTATAAGACGTAATTGCCAAACTTCTTTGCGGGTGTCATCTTGTTTCGGTTCTAACTCCAGTTTTTAAATTACATTTTAAATGGACAGGGTTGTACAGTGTCTTCAAAGCCCCCCAAATGCCATTTTCCCCCAAACTATACAACTATACCCCCAACTGTTGTCTAGGCAACACCCCATGTGCTATGTAATGACAAGCCCCACAGAACTGAGGGGCGGGGTAAGCAGAGGTTCATATAATTTAAAGGGCCAGGCACTGATATCGCTTGCTGAGAACAGAGGCATTTTTTACCTGGTAAAATTAGTGTTTTTTACACTACCATAGAGAATTTTTAATCAAAGTATATTACAAACTTTTCATTTGGACCCTAAAGCATCATATTAACTTGTGGAAAATGGGCATCTGATGACCCCTTTAAGTACTGACCTCAATAAAATATTTCACATAAAAGACGTTTACATATTGTCCACAAGAGAAAATAATAGTTGAATTATATAAAAATGACCCTGTTCAAAAGTTTACATACTGTACACTTGATTCTTAATATTGTGTTGGTTCCTGAATGATCCACAGCTGTTTTTTTTTTTTTTTTTTTGTATAGTGATAGTTGTTTATGAGTCCCTTGTTTGTCCTGAACAGTTAAACTGCCTGCTGTTCTTCAGAAAAATCCTTCAGGTCCCACAAATTCTTTGGTTTTTCAGCATTTTTGTGTATTTGAACCCTTTCCAACAATGACTGTATGATTTTGAGATCCATCTTTTCACACTGAGAACAACTGAGGGACTCATATGCAACTATTACAGAAGGTTCAAATGCTTACTGATGCTTTAGAAGGAAAAAACAACACATTAAGAGCCGGGGGGGGGGGTGGGGGGGGGTGAAAACTTTTGAACAAAATGGAGATGTGTAAATTTAGAATTTTTTGGCTAAATATCATATTTTTCCATTTAGTACTGCCCCTCAGAGGCTACAGAAGATACTTACATGTTTCCCAGAAGACAAATAAGATAAATTTACCTACGTTTTCACCCCCCAGCTCTTAATGCATCGTGTTTCCTTCGGGAGCATAAGTGAACGTTTGAACCTTCTGTAATAGTTGCATATGAGTCCCTCGGTTGTCCTCAATGTAAAAAGATGGATATCAAAATCATACAGTCATTGTTGGAAAGGGTTCAAATACACACAAATGCTGAAAATAAACAAACAAGTGTATGTAAACTTCTGAATTATTCAGATTTTTATAAATTCAACTGTTATTTTCTTTTGTGGACTATATGTAAACATATTTTATGTTAAATATCTTTTTCAGGTCAGTACTAAATAAAATAAAAAAATATGCATTTTGGTAAAATAATTAACGTTTTGCAGATTCTCCAAGGTGTATTTAAACTTTTAACTTCAACTGTATATGATTTATTTTTTAAATATATGTATTTTCATGTTTGTAGCATAAATCAAGCATGATTTTGCAAGGCTTATGCTTAAATCAAGAAAAACTATTTGCCAGTGTGGGGTTAAAAAAACACTAAATTCAATAAATATTCTCTAAAAAAAAAATTACATTAAAGTGTGGCCAGAATGTAATTTCAAATATCCTATTTTAGAGAGAAGAGGGAGAAACGATCAGTCAATTGCTGACATATAGTAGGACTATAAAGGCATGAAATGATTGCGGAATGCAACTGTTCCTGCTCAAAAGCAAAGAAAAGAAAAGGCCATTTCCAGTGAGCTGCTGGGGTTTGGCGATACATATGGATGGTTTCATGTCAGTCCTGCATTAGGCGTCTCTCCCTCTGGAATGTAAAGCAGTGTAGCCGGGCAGAGAGTAGCTCCTGAGGGAAATCAACACATCAGCCACAGCTAGTCTGCTTCAGCCCTCTCTGACATCTCCATTAGCAACACTGCTACCATTATTTCTGACTGTATATTCAGTTTATGCCCCACATACCACCATGAAAGAGCACTGTTACTTTACCTTTTATTTATTCAAGCATATATGTAACATTGCGTGCATATACTGTATAGCCTACAAATATATGACAGTGTGTCTCGTTAACTAAAACAAAAAACAAACATAAACATAACTTAATAACACCAAAAATAAACACTTTTGCTGTTTGAAATAAAACAAATGGTGATTAATATGAAATATTAAAAAAAGAAATTCACATTTGTTGAGCTTGATGTACTAAAATAACACTCAAAAGATTAGTTCACTCCTGAATTAATATTTCCTGACAGATGTTCGTGTCTTTCTTTCTTCAGTCGAAAAGAAATTAAGGTTTTTGAGGAAAACATTCCAGGATTATTCTCCATATATTGGATTTCAATGGGAATCAGCAGGTTGAAGGTCCAAATTGCACTTTTAATGCAGCTTCAAAGAGCTCTACACGATCCCAGCCAAGGAATAAGGGTCTTATCTAGCTAAACATTTGGTCATTTTCTAAAAAAAAAAAAAAGAAAGAAAAAGATATTTGATATACATTTTAACCACAAATGCTCATTTTGCACTAGCTCTACGCATTACGCAGTTATGTTGGAAAGATTACGCGTGACATGGACAGAAGTGCTGACCCAGTGTTTACAAATTTGTATTTATTTTTAGAAAATTTTTAGAAAAATTGTTTTGCTAGATAAGACCCTTATTCCTCATCTGGGATCGTGTAGAGCCCTTTGAAGCTGCATTGACTATATAAGAAAAATCCTGGAATGTTTTTCTCAAAAACCTTAATTTCTTTTTGACTGAAGAAAGAAAGACATGAACATCTTGGATGACATGGGGGTGAGTACATTATCATAAAATTTTAGTTTAATTAATACACACTACATAAACATACAAAAAATAATAAAAATGTCCAAAACCCACAACAAAGTCACTAAAACAGAAATTAAAATGAAAAGTAAAAATAAACACTAAATCAAAATATTAATGAATACTATAATTCCATCTCAAAGAGAGTAAAACAACCCAGCTGCATTTCCACTTAATGTCTACAGGAACAAATCACTCTCTAGTGACATGGCTTTTGTCTCTGAGAGCTTGGAGCATGCAGGTCATCTGTGATCATGACCCCCATGTGCACCGCTGACCCCTGAGCAGCATTAAAAGCCGTGTCTCATCTGGAGGAGTGCCGACACGAGGCGATTACAGCTTTACTGGGCTGTTACCATTCACTGAGGCTTTCAGTCACACTTCTAAAACGCATGCTTTCAATCAGGGCTGGGTGATATATTGACTATGCACAATACGTTTGCAATGATTTTGCTTTGGTTATTAAGTTTTATTGGACATTAGGTTTCTTAAAGGCTGCATTAGTCCATTAGTCTAGTTTCTCAATACCTTGTTGTCTTGTGATTCAAATCTCTGCTTACTTATAATATAATAAAATGCATTATATAATATAATATAATATAATATATAATAATATATAACTGTTTACTAGTACATCATCTTTTTAAATTTATAAAAATATTAAAACATTTTATATAAATAGAAAACATTTAATTAATTTGGTAACACTTTACAATAAGGTGTCATTTGTTAACATTAGTTAATATATTAATTAACATGAACAAACAATCAACAATACATTACAGTACTTATTAACCTTTGTAACGTTAGTTAATAAAAATACAGTCGTCCATTGTGTGTTACTTCACAGTGCAATAACTGATGTTAACAAACACAACTTGTGATTTTAATAATGCATTAGTAAATGATGAAATTAACACAGGGGAGACATTGCAGGCAAAATGCTGTTTTTTCATGCACCTATCAAGTTTGAGATTTTGGGCTTTTTGGTTTTTCATAAATGTTTTTTTCAGACTAGTGGAAAGGAAACATCCAAAAACACTGTTAAGTGTTTCTTTTATAACACTTTATCGATTTGTGTAAATAGATTTCAATTACAATGCATATTTTTAAAGGCCGTTTTCTCAAAATGAGTTTTTTCCTCTACACTGAGACATAAATCTCCACTTCAGTAACACTTACACACACCAAACGTTACATTTTTATTCCTCAATATAAACATATTGAATCTAACTGGGAACAATGGCAGTCTGGTGGAAATTATGGTTCCTCTAATTGAAAACATATTTTTAAGCTATTTCAGAGTGAATACATAAATATACTGAATAATCATCAAAATACCTGCAAGCATTGAGTTTTTACTGAAGGTTTTTAGAGAGGGATTTGTTCATATATAATTTGCTTGATTTTATACAAGATTTTATTCCCCCCAAAATAGTAAAAAAAAAAAAAAAAAAAAAAAAAAAAATTATATAAATATATATATATATATATATATATATATAGTGTTTGCTGTCTGTTCTTTTTTTTTTTCGGAATAATGAGATACTCAAAATTCAAAATGGACTCTAATATGTCAAAAAAATTAAACTTCATCCAGTGTTTAAATTTTTGTACTAGAAATGTATGCAAATTAGTGCATATTCAATTAAACAATACCTAATTTGCATATTTAAACCTAACATTTTAGAAAACTTGTAATTCAAAATTGTTTTGCAATTATCAAAGTAATCAATCAACTGGCTAAGTAAGGTGATAACTATTAGTTAATTTTTTTACCCTATTCACCAGTGTCTCGTCTTAATTAAGATTAATAAATGTTGTAGAAGTACTGTTTATTCTTAGTTCATGTTAAAGTGTTACCATTGATTTTTAACTAGATTTGTACTGTATTTTTTATTGGCTTTAAACATATTGAATCTAACTGGGAACAATGGCAGTCTGGTGGAAAGTATGGTTCCTCTAATTGAAAACATAATTTTTAAGCTATTCCAGAGTGAATACATATACTGAATAATGATCAAAATATCTACAAACATTGAGTTTTTTTTAGCAATAGTATATTGCCTCATCGTAACTAATCCACATCTGTTCTCAACAGAGAAATGTTTGAGGCCCTTTTGAGGTCTGATTTATAAGAGGCAATTTGATCAGTATGTAATCATTGGATTTTTATATCTCTCTAAGAATTTCTGTTGTTTTTACCTTCACAAATTTCCATCAATAGCCTCTTAAAATCTACTTAAACCTTCGCTGGCCAAGACAGCGGTTAGCTTGCTCTGATTCGACCAAATCAAGGCTTAAACCCCATCTCATCATCTTTCCCTGACCTCTCTTACCGCAACGGCTTGCTAAACACTGCACTGTCTGTTCAAGCGAGCGGTACACAAATGCAGAGCGATGTAAGGACATTTCAGTGGTTTGGTAGACAAGAGAGAGTTCACTGACACAGCCGTTTTGGTTGGGCTCAGCAAAAAAGTGAACACTACACTCTAGTGATGAAAACAAAGAGCTGTGTGTGTGTATTTGTTCGGCTCACCCCAAAGACCCCCTCACACCCCAGCAATGACTTGTGTGAATGAGGGTCCGCAGTCACGCTGACACACGCCCTCTCCTCTGGCCCGCTCCTGTGAAGCCAGCGAAGTGGCAATGCCGCAAACAGGCACGGGAGAAGAGAGAAGTCGTACATCTCGAGACCTCCAGAATGCCAACTATGTGTCTGTCATCTACATGACAAGAGAGCAGTGACCTAGCATTGACGCACACCCTCCCACACACACACACATACACATACATACACTCATCCAGTGTGTCTTGGAAGAGATTAGCTGAAAATTAGCCCCCACTGGCACAGATAGAAGGAAAAAATTTAGACCAGCATTTATAAGTGAAATGTGTATTATATTGTACATGATTAAATATGTCAAGGCCTGCCAAATGTGGTGGTTTGAATCCATTTTAGGCCTTTTTCTTTCGAGAACGGCTCATGCCAGCAAGATGGTGAAGTACAAATATTGCAGTGTTGAGTTATGAACCTTATTTGAACATGCTGTGAAAACACCTTGCTCCTTTCTAGGGTTATTTTTCTAGAGGCCCTTGTCAAAAGTCTACAATTAACCCAATGACAGATAAGATCCTATTATAATCAGCCAAACATCATTATATTACACTGATCATTTTTTATTCTGCCATTTATCAAACAAATGGAATTGGCAAAACGATCGACCATATGAAATTATATGCTTCTAGGATATCTCACTTTATCAACCATTGTATCTTTCATGGAGAATGAAATCACAGATTTGCACTACGTTGCAATAAGGTCAATTAAACAATCCAAGATGGTGGACAGAGTCAAAAGAAATGTTGCTTAAATGCAAATGGATACCAAAGACTGTATATAAACCACGACAGCTTGCATTACTATGGCTATGACATTACTAGAGACTAGTGCTAGTGCAAAACACAAAATGGTGAAATAATGTCACTGCAGCTGCCATTATAATTTCTGGTTCCCAAAATGTAACCCGATCTCACGGCAATTAATACATATTTTACGTGGCTAATTCATATGAATTCGCACATTTTGAGAAAAAACATGTGTTTTACGAGGTGGTAAATTTGTAGGAATTCATATGAATGACCACCCCTAACCCCTCCCCCAAACCTACCTGAGGTTGTACGAAATAGCCACCTCATAAAATACGCACAAATTGGTCGTGAGATAGTGTTGTAAAATGAGACTCGCTCAGAACTAAACATGCACATTTAGATTACCCTAAAATGTAGGCTTCTTGAAACATGTAATTTAATTATATCAAAGCAGACTCAGTAGAATAACATGCCTGTGGCAACAATTTTGTAAACTGATATTACATTGCTTCTTGCGCATTTATTTCACGAGCCTTTCAAAGTGAAATGTCCAGTGAGTGGTGCTAAATGTGTGTTCAGTTTTATTTTAAACAGATAAATGTTAATTTGACAACCTTTTTTTATAACACTGGTTATTGTATGTATTGTGGCAGTTCAGGAAATCAAATGTCCAGTTAATAGCACTAAATAGTTTAAAAATAAAGTAACACCTACACTGAAGCCTACCCTAAAACTAACCAATAATGTTAACAAAAGCAAATCTGAGATTAAAAACAACCATGAAGCAACCATTGCAAATTTAGTTTACTCCATCGTACAAATGGAGCTAGTTCTGTGATACAGATGTCAAAATTGCAAAATTTGTGTATTAGGGTGCGTTCACACTTGTAGTTCAGTTCGCTAGGTTTGTTTGGTCCGGACCAAAATAAGAAAACAATACATTTGGTCCTGATCCGCTTAGTGTTCACACTGGCATTTTTGACAGTGAACATAAAGATACCGAACACAAATACATAGTGAGGCATGTTCACAAACCTTATTTGGTCCGTGTTGCGTTCATATTTCATTTGAACCGCACCAGAGTTCATTTGGAAGAGGACTGAGACCCATCTTTTTAACGTCTTAGTCTGCTTGTTTGGTGCGCACCAGGATTCAGATTTCTGGGTTCACACTTAAATGAACTGCACTAACAAAGCAAATACACCAGAATTCGTTTTAAGTGAACCTAACATGACCATTGTGAAAACACCCTTAGTTTACAAGTCATGCACTATGATAAAAGTGAAGTCATAGCATAGTATTGTGCAAGGAACCATGTGAACAGAGGTCTCTATTAAATCAATAACGTGCCCCTGTAATCGTAATTTGCGTTAAAGTAACAAAAATTGTTGGTGTTTTACTGCCACTAGTGCCTCAATGTAGACAGCAGCTGGTGTTAGCATAAGCGAAAATAGCTACCAGAGTGAAATTACTTTCCTTAAAAGCGGCGTTGTTACTTTTATTTCATGCAACACTAAACTATATTACTTTTTAAAGGTGACATATCATAAAAATCTGACTTTTTCCATGTTTAAGTGCTAAAATTGGGTCCCCAGTGCATCTATCAACATAAAAAAAAAAAAAATGAAAAAGGACAACCGAGTAACTTTGTTTTGGTAAACCTTTCTCTGCAAGCAACAAAGCACAAAACACTATTTAGAGTCCCAGCCTCAGAGAAGACGAGAGCACTGAATGTATTGATTTATTTACTGTATATTATGCTGCTGCCACAAAGATCTAATATAAACATGCAATTTCTTTCCCAGCTGTTTACTTTCACAGACATAACCAACATTTTTGTGTGTTTTTAACATTAACTTGCGTGTATTTGACAGTTTAAGCACAATAAAACATGAAAGAGAACTTAGTTTAGTACTCACATGCCATGTGACAGCCACTTTCTCTGTGTGTGCTTTGGATGTGTGCGGATTAAAACGCATGATTACAGTGCGATAGACATCATAATCAAAACCAAACAAATGTTTTTTTTAAAGTATCTGAGTATCTTAGAGTATCTGAGGTACAAGCTGAAAAGGCATAGTTCTATTCTGAAAAAGGGGGCGGAGAGCAGCAGCTCATTTGCATTTAAAGAAACATGCACAAATATGGCGATGATCTGTGGGGTATTTTGAGCTGAAACTTCACACATCATGGGGACACCTGACACTTATATTACATATTGTAAAAAAAAAAAAAAGCATAATAGGTGCCCTTTACATCAGAAAATGACTATTCCATTTCATATTTATATATATTTTGTCTGCTTTACATTTTTATGCTTATAAAAGAAAACATTGTTAATTCTAGCAACATGCAAACATCTCGTTGATATGATATACAATGTTGCTGCCTAACTAGAGTGTTCCAAATCACTCACATGGTGTTCTGTTTCAGTTAGGATACTGCCTTAGAAGGGAGCCTCCTGTGTAGGCAGGCAACAAGGCAGCTTACTACGTTTTAGAAGTGTAAAGTGTCAAAACAAGGTCAAAGGTCAATTTTCATTACCGTGATGACTGGAACATGATGTATAATCATCACGTCCTCACACTTGTTTTACAGTTGTTAAAATGCAATTTCACAGGATTTTAGCAAGTGAAAATAAAGAGGTTCTGACAAATCTCATTATCCATCTCATCTGGAAGAGATATGCCAGCTGTAGACCGCACGGCACGCTCACACAGACAGAGAGAAAATACACTTCTTCTGTTTTGACTAGTGGTGCATTTCTGATGAGTATCATAAAGAAGTGTCCATCTCTCTTCCTATTTCACTCACTCGATCACCATTCATCTCTAGCAGCACTGCTCCTGCACTGTTTGTATTGTAATGCAGTGTGTGTTAGAGAGAGAGAGAGAGAGTAGTGGTGCGGTGGCCGTGCAGTGATTTATAACCCCTGCAGTGTGCTCATAAATCACACCTGAGTCTGTGCGCTTCTTAAACGCCCCGCGTCCTGACAGCGTTTACCTTTTATAAATGATCGGGCTTTACCTCCCATTGAGATCCAGCCATGGTTACTCCCTCTCTCTCACACTGCCTGCTCTCTTCTGCCTCATTCTTTTACTGTCACTTCCTCTTATTGTCCATCTCTCTCTTTCAACTCGCTCTTTTAAGTCCTCTCCTCCTTTACCACTTTTTTCTTTCTTTTTTGACTTTGTTGCCCTTTTGACCATTACAAAGAGCTTTTTGACACCACATGAACCAAAGCAGCATTTAATCAATGCAGGAGCACAATAGCAGAAAATGTTACAATATTATAAATAAATAAAAATAAATTCAAATTTTATTTGTAATTATTTTGTAAATTATTATTAGATTTTTTTATGTAAATAATTGAGTCTTTATATGGGACTCTGGGCCACAAAGTCAGTCATAAGTAGCATGGGCATATTTGTAGCAATAGCCAAAAATCACATTATATGGATCAAAATTATTTTTCTTTTATGCATAAAATTATTAGCATATAAAGAAAAGATCATGTTCCATGAAGATATTTTTTAAATTATCCACCATAAAAACATCAAAACTTAATTTTTGATTAGTAATACGCATTGCTAAGAATTTAATTTGCACAACTCTAAAGGCGGTTTTCTCAGTATTTAGATTTTTTGCACCCTCAGATTCCAGATTTTCATAGTTGTATCTCGGGCCAAATATTGACATATCCTAATAACCATACATCAATGGAAAGCTTATTTATTCAGCTTTCAGAAGATGTAAAATCTCAATTTAAAAAAAATGACCATTATGAAAGGTTTTGTGGTCCAGGTTCACATACCTAGTTATAGGTAGATATGCTGCTCCATTGTTAACAGGGAACACGGTTTCACTTCTCCTAATCTATCACTCAATTTTCTGTCTCATTTAAATGCAAAACTAAGTAATATATGTGTGTTTGTATGTGTAATTGAGTGTGGATTTTTCTGTTTGGCTACTTGTTTGCTTGTGTGTTTGTTCATGGCACACCTGTATTCTGTATATTGTGCCAGCGTGGGGTAAAAGACCAGAGGCACAGCTGCAGGGCTGTGCTGCCAGATAAAGGTGAGGTCCTGTGCACCGCGACCGGTGGATATAATGCTGCTGACTCCATATAATAGCCTTGAATAGAGCCGGCGAGAATAGATCTCTCTCGCTCTCCTCTTAAAACACACACACACGGCGAATAATCACACTGCCTCACATAAAAATCGTAGTTTCTTTCACCGGTGTTGGACAAAGAGTAGCAGAAACCCAAACACACCTGTAGGCCAGCCTGCACACACATTTAAACCGCAAAGACCATTCTCAGAATCAATATTTCTGTCCTGGTTTCCAGTCAAAAATAATTAATACACATATATAAAACAGTTCTTTCTGGTCCTCGAATCTGATGAGATGGCTGAGAAGAGTGCGATATTCTAGTAATGTCGGAACTCCAAGCAATTCACCATTTGTATCACTCCACTTGTCGTATTTCTCACAGCGAGTGTCATGGCGGACGCCCAAATCCACTATAATTTTATAAATAATACTATTTCTGTCACGGAATGTAATTCTAAGATTTTTTTAGGCGACAATATACTTGTTTAGACTTCAAATTTTGCTTCAATGTTTTCATTTCAGAGATATGAACTCCAGGGTGCCATTCAGTGCTCATGAACCTGCCGAGAACAGCCTTACCTTTATATATATTATATATATATATATATACACAGTCAAGCCCGAAATTATTCATATATATACTCATCTTTCATTTACATTTGAACAAAAAGTGGCATGTCCAAAATTATTCATACCTTTCTCAATAATCAATAGAAAATCCTTCATAGTCTTACTGTAATTGCTGACAAGCTTTTTGCATGTCTCCACTGGTATTTTTGCCCATTCATATTTAGTTTGGAGGGTCTCCTTGCCATCACCCTGATCTTTAGCTCCCTCCACAGATTCTCAATTGGATTTAAGTCAGGACTCTGGCTGGGCCACTGCAAAACGTTAAGGTTTTTGTCTGCTAACCATTTCTTCACCACTTTTTCTGTGTGTTTTGTGTCGTTGTCGTGCTGAAATGTCCACTGGTGCCCAAGGCCAAGTTTCTCTGCAGACCGCCTGATGTTTTTGTTGAGAATTTTAATGTATTGCTCCTTTTTCATGGTGCCGTTTACCATGAAAGCTTCCCTCGTCCACCGGCTGAAATACACCCCCAACACATTAGGTTCCCACCACCATGTTTGACAGTGGCGATGGTGTTCTTAGGGTTGAAGGCTTCTCCTTTTTAATGCCAAATGAAGGCTACATCATTGTGGCCAAACAATTAAATTTTTGTTTCATCTGACCATAAAACAGAAGACCAGAAGTCATCTTCTTTGTCCAGATGAGCATTTGCAAAGGCCAAGCAGGCTTTTGTGTGCCTTATCTGGAGAAGTGGTGTCCTCCTTGGTCTGTGTTCTGGAACCCAGCGGTGTGAAGTGTCCGTTGGACTGTCTGCCTTGAGATGTTGCCACCAGCAGAGCCCAGATTCATCAGGATGGCCTTGGTGGTGATCCTTGGATTCTTTTTTTTTTTTTTACCTCTCTCACTATCAGCACAGGTGTCACTTTTGGCTTTCGACCACGTCCTCTGAGATTTTTGTGCGGAACATCTTGTATTTTTTTTAAATAATACTTTGCACTGTAGCCACTGGAATTTCAAAACATTTAGATATGGTCTTATAGCCCTTTCCTGACTTGTGAGAAGCCACAATGCGCAGCCGCAGGTCCTCAGTGAGCTCCTTTGTCTTAGCCATGACTGTCCACAAACCAACAGCAGAGAGCTTCTGTTTTTCACCTGTTGAGTTGATTAAAACAGCTGTTGAATCAGGGTAATTAAGATGCTTTAGAACAGCTTGGACTATTTGGAATGGTATAGAACTTTGGATTTTCCCATAGACTGTGACAGTTTGCAAAAGGTATGAATAATTTTGGACATGCCACTTTTTGTTCAAATGTAAATAAAAGTTTAAATAAAAATTAAATAAAAAATTTTTTTCGACAATGATGCCTCTTGTACATCGTCTTATTATCTTTTGGGAGAAGCCTTTGTCATTTCTGGTCAAAAATAAAACTTTCTGGTTGAATAAAAGTAACTAAGTCAGAATTTGCATGGGTATGAATAATTTCGGGTTTGACTGTATAACCTAGTGTATATATATATATATATATATATATATATATATACACATGAGCAATATCACATGAGTAGTCATGCAATATCTTTCATATACATACATTTATTAAAAGCTGTATATTACATAGAATAGAATTAAAACACATCTACCAAAAATAAACTTGCTTTCAGGTAATATATCTTGAATTCAGTCTTATTATCTTGCACAATTACACAAATCTTGTTTTTAGGATGTTTATACTGCAAAAAAAAGACAAAAACACTGATTAAAAAAATTATTTTTCACGATGCTCACGCTCATGCATACACACTTCTGTGAATTTATATAACTCAATTCCAAACATGAAATGGATACATAACAAACGACATAATTAAAATCACATGCCTAATTTCACATGGATGCAGCTTTCCTAATGCAAGCAGAGGCATTGATGTATAACTTTGTTCTGGTCTTGTGAGGTATCTTTCAGCAGAAATCATCAGAATGGAGCACGATCAGACCTAGCTATCCACTGTAATTTATACCTCCTGCCCTGACAGCCAGGTCTGATACTGTGAAATAGTAATATGCAGTAACTCAGCTCACGTCAAACACAAGCGGCTATTATGAATCATGTAACGCTGTGTGTGGGTGTATGTTCAAAAACCTTCAAATTATTGCCACAAAACAGGTGATTTTTTTCCCTTTTTTTATAGCTCTCTCTCTTCTGAGACCACTAGCGAAAATGCCATTTAATTTAGCTTTTTAGCAATTTAGTAGGCCTACATTTTTATTACAAATATTCACATGATCAATGTCACTTATTTCCTGACCTAGAAGTGCATTCATAAAAACTTTCCTTGTCCTTTTACATTTTCAAAATCGTTAAATTTAAGGTACTCATACTTTTGGACCTGGCTATATGTGAGCCACAATGAACCGATTTACTGATCTCATTTAATAAATGGCTACAACGTTTGCAATTTTATGCAAGTAATCCACTTCATTTAATGTTGTTGTTATATGCATCATTGCATAGCCAGATAAATGCTGCTTAAACCTAAAGCAATAAAAGCGTGTAGCCTTTTTGCAAAACGAGCCAATGTCATAAAACTGTTCTTACTTATTTTTGCAAGATATACACTAAATATTGCTTAGGGATTACATATATATAACGCTGCAGAGGTGATTCTCATCCAAAAATACTTTTACACAAACAATATTTCAAATAACAGAAAACACTTCATCTAACTGGCCACGATGTATAAATACTATCTATGTATCTGCTGCTCATTTAGTCAGCTATCCATCTGTTAGATCGTTACACACTTGATCTTTCCTCAAAAGCGTCATTTCTTATTCAGTTCCAACTTTTTGTGGCATGATATGAAACGGAACATGCGAGATGAACCAGAAAGACAGACATTTCTTCTTTTTCCTTTTTTCCACATTTTTAACGTGACAGTTGCTCTTTGTGTTTGTGTTGGCTGGGCTACAGTGGAACTGAGAAATGCAGTAGATATGCAAAATTGTCCACCAGCCAGCCTGATGGGTAGTTCAGTTTGTTTCGAGAAAGAGTGCAAGACAATGCTCTCCTCGTGTGCACGACATCAGGTGTTTCCTCAACTCCAATATCATCCTGTGTGCTCATGGGATGCACTGCATTTATCACAAGACACGCACTGTGTTACGGCTGCATTTTTGTCCCAGAATTTAATGAAACATTACTCAGTATTAATCAGTTTCATATTGAGTAAAAATAAACAATTTAAACAATAAATTTACTTAAAATTGTAGTTAGACAATTTTATAAAACAACAGAACAACAAATAGATCAAATGATAGAATGACATTTTACATAGAATGTAAAAGACAGACAGACAGAACAATATATATAGTTAGAATGACAGACAGACATAATATATAGGTAGACAGAATGACAGACAGACAAAAAGACAACAATATATAGGTAGACAGAATGGCAGATAGACAACACTGTATAGGTAGACAGAATGACAGACAGACATAACAATATATAGGTAGACAGAATGACACAGACAGACATAATATATAGGTAGACAGAATGACAGACAGACATAATGTATAGGTAGACAGAATGACAGACAGACACAGACACTCAACATGATATATAGGTAGAAAAATGACAGACACAGACAGAACAATTTATAGGTAGACAGAATGACAGACATACATAACAATATATAGGTAAACAGAATGACACAGACAGACATAATATATAGATAGACAGAATGACAGACAGACATAATATATAGGTAGACAGAATGACACAGACAGACATAATATATAGGTAGACAGAATGACACAGACATACATAATATATAGGTAGACAGAATGACAGACAGACATAATATATAGGTAGACAGAATGACACAGACAGTCATAATATATAGGTAGACAGAATGACTGACAGACAGACATAAAATATAGGTAGACAGAATGACAGACAGACATAATATATAGGTAGACAGAATGACACAGACAGACATAATATATAGGTAGACAGAATGACAGACAGACATAATATATAGGTAGACAGAATGACTGACAGACAGACATAATATATAGGTAGACAGAATGACAGACAGACATAATATATAGGTAGACAGAATGACAGACAGACATAATATATAGGTAGACAGAATGACAGACAGACATAATATATAGGTGGACAGAATGACAAACAGACAGACATAATATATAGGTAGACAGAATGACAGACAGAGAGACATACATAATATATAGGTAGACAGAATGACAGACAGAGAGACAGACATAATATATACAGTAGGTAGACAGAATGACAGACAGACATAATATATAGGTAGACAGAATGACACAGACAGACATAATATAGAGGTGACAGAATGACACAGACAGACATAATATATAGGTGGACAGAATGACAGACATAATATATAGGTAGACAGAATGACAGACAGAGAGACAGACATAATATATAGGTAGACAGAATGACAGACAGACATAATATATAGGTAGACAGAATGACACAGACAGACATAATATATAGGTGACAGAATGACAAACAGACAGACATAATATATAGGTAGACAGAATGACAGACAGAGAGACATACATAATATATAGGTAGACAGAATGACAGACAGACATAATATATAGGTAGACAGAATGACAGACAGAGAGACATACATAATATATAGGTAGACAGAATGACAGACAGACATAATATATAGGTAGACAGAATGACACAGACAGACATAATATATAGGTGGACAGAATGACAAACAGACAGACATAATATATAGGTAGACAGAATGACAGACAGAGAGACATACATAATATATAGGTAGACAGAATGACAGACAGACATAATATATAGGTAGACAGAATGACAGACAGACATAATATATAGGTAGACAGAATGACACAGACAGACATAATATAGAGGTGACAGAATGACACAGACAGACATAATATATAGGTGGACAGAATGACAGACATAATATATAGGTAGACAGAATGACAGACAGAGAGACAGACATAATATATAGGTAGACAGAATGACAGACAGACATAATATATAGGTAGACAGAATGACACAGACAGACATAATATATAGGTGACAGAATGACACAGACAGACATAATATATAGGTGGACAGAATGACAGACATAATATATAGGTAGACAGAATGGCATACAGACACAGACACTCAACATGATATATAGGTAGAAAAAATGGCAGACACAGACAGAACAATATATAGGTAGACAGAATGGCAGACAGACATAATATATAGGTAGAAAAAATGACAGACAGAAAGAACAATATATAGGTAGACAGAATGACAGACAGACATAATATATAGGTAGACAGAATGACAGACAGACATAATGTATAGGTAGACAGAATGACTGACAGACAGACATAATATATAGGTAGACAGAATGACAGACAGACATAATATATAGGTAGACAGAATGACAGACAGACATAATATATAGGTGGACAGAATGACAAACAGACAGACATAATATATAGGTAGACAGAATGACAGACAGAGAGACATACATAATATATAGGTAGACAGAATGACAGACAGAGAGACAGACATAATATATACAGTAGGTAGACAGAATGACAGACAGACATAATATATAGGTAGACAGAATGACACAGACAGACATAATATAGAGGTGACAGAATGACACAGACAGACATAATATATAGGTGGACAGAATGACAGACATAATATATAGGTAGACAGAATGACAGACAGAGAGACAGACATAATATATAGGTAGACAGAATGACAGACAGACATAATATATAGGTAGACAGAATGACACAGACAGACATAATATATAGGTGACAGAATGACAAACAGACAGACATAATATATAGGTAGACAGAATGACAGACAGAGAGACATACATAATATATAGGTAGACAGAATGACAGACAGACATAATATATAGGTAGACAGAATGACAGACAGAGAGACATACATAATATATAGGTAGACAGAATGACAGACAGACATAATATATAGGTAGACAGAATGACACAGACAGACATAATATATAGGTGGACAGAATGACAAACAGACAGACATAATATATAGGTAGACAGAATGACAGACAGAGAGACATACATAATATATAGGTAGACAGAATGACAGACAGACATAATATATAGGTAGACAGAATGACAGACAGACATAATATATAGGTAGACAGAATGACACAGACAGACATAATATAGAGGTGACAGAATGACACAGACAGACATAATATATAGGTGGACAGAATGACAGACATAATATATAGGTAGACAGAATGACAGACAGAGAGACAGACATAATATATAGGTAGACAGAATGACAGACAGACATAATATATAGGTAGACAGAATGACACAGACAGACATAATATATAGGTGACAGAATGACACAGACAGACATAATATATAGGTGGACAGAATGACAGACATAATATATAGGTAGACAGAATGGCATACAGACACAGACACTCAACATGATATATAGGTAGAAAAAATGGCAGACACAGACAGAACAATATATAGGTAGACAGAATGGCAGACAGACATAATATATAGGTAGAAAAAATGACAGACAGAAAGAACAATATATAGGTAGACAGAATGACAGACAGACATAATGTATAGGTAGACAGAATGACAGACAGACAGACACTCAACATGATATATAGGTAGAAAAAATGACAGACACAGACAGAACAATATATAGGTGGACAGAATGACAGACTGACAGACATAATATATAGGTAGACAGAATGACAGACAGACAGACAGACAGACAGGCAGGCAGACAGACAAATGTACAAAATACAGAACATTTCTAATCAACTCTCCATTTACAGAAAGCTTTTTTAAAACGCTATTTATGATGTCAGAAAAGAAGTTAATATTAATTACATCTTGGAGTGTAAATTTAACAGAGTATGTTGATGTTTGCTTCAATCTGAATCCTGGTGTTAAAAACATGCTGACCCTGTTCTTACAAACACAGATCATCACTGGGGTCATCACTCCTCATCACATACTACACTGTGGCCAAGGGCAATGTTATTCAGTTATTCAAACCCCCAGCTGCTAAAGTAGACGCTGTGCTCACATGGTATAAATTAACTATGAAACGGGGGTGAGATCCAGGCAAGGCCATGGCAGGTTCCTCAATGTATCACAAATATAACACCCATTCTTTGAGCTCATCATGTAAGTATTTTGTTTAAGCGTGATGGCCAAAAACATGTTTTTAAAAGCAGTTCAGTGCTCAAAAATCGCTCAAAAATGTCTACGGCAAGAGTCACAGGAAAAGTATTTGGCTTACTGAGCCGTCGCATTAAAAACATGAAAGTTGAAATTCAATGACTGCAATCTGCACCTTTGATACAACAGCGAACAAAAACGGCTCCAAAAACCAAGAGGACACCTGGAAATGATCTCATACAGTAAACTATAGCTTACCTAAATGAAATAAATGAAAATTCATGAATCATTTACTCACACTCATTTCATTCCAAACCTGTACGACTTTTTCTACAGTGTTACACCAAAAAGGATATTTTGAAGAATGTACTGGTTGCTTTTTATAAGGGGAACTAAAGCCTTCAAATTAAATTAAAGGTCCCACTTTCCATTAGGTGGCCTTAACTACTATGTACTTGCGTTTAAATTTATCATTTGGTACAATGCACTTATTGTGTACATACATGTTTTTACATTGTACTTCTATATTTTTAAAAATCTATATGTAATTGCATTTGTAATTAATTTCTATAATTACCACTATTGAGTGTGTGTGTGTTTTCTGTTGAAGTTTGAACACATGCACAAGTAAACACAAATTCATCAGAATTTCTCCTTTTCTTTTCCACAGAAAAAAAGGAAGTCAAACAAGTTCACAATGACATGAGGATAACTAAATAATTGGGTTATAAGAATTGGGTTTTAGAACTTTTCCTTTAAAAGGAAAAACACTGTTGTGAACAAGCAAGGCATTTTTGGGGGGAATGTTTGGAGATAATGCAGTGCAATGCCAAAGAAATGCTGAATTTAATGAGTTGGATCACCTTGAGATGGCACAACAGCTCTCTATGGCCGCACACTGGCCAAGCGATACTCAGGTGAGGTGATTAGAAAGGGCCGCCTCTGTTGATGAGGGTTTTACTGGTCTTTGTTATCAAGGAGTGCTGTAAACTCCTTTGAGGAGGACATTTATCTCATTTTTAAAAACACATTCATTTTCGCTCCAACTGGTGCTTTAGCACGTCAGGTCACACCAACCTCGATTTCTTCTGTCAGGCGAGTTTTCTCAGTAAACATCATTAAATGCAGCAGACAGCTAGTTACGAGCAGCTCTAGCACTGGTTCCGCTCGAAACAATCCCATATTTTTAATTATATATCATTATATAATTATATTTTTATATAGTATATTTTTAATTACGTAATTACAAAATCCTGAAACAACAACTGAAAGGTACTAATCTAAGTCTGACTCAGGGATAATTGGAAGGACGCCGTAACCATCTGTGTCTTATACCTGCCCGGGAAGCGTATCGCAGCTGGAAACACTACAGGAAAATATCAAACCTTATTCTTTCAAAATACCAGATTTCTCTTCCTCGCTTTGCACCTGCAATAATTGCACCACAATGAAGGTACTGTACGTAGTACAACATTTTGCTGTAAAAATAAATAAATAAGGGTAAACAGCAGCTTTCAGCTCGTTTTTTTTCCTGCTTTTTCTCAGTACATGCACGAGTAATGAGGGGCTACCTGTAATTACATCCAGCTGCTGTCTTCCCTGACGAACGCTAATTGCCAATAATGATTTTGGAGTGCTGTAAAATTCACAGGCTGGGCTCTGGCCTCGTGGTGGGGAGCCCTTTTACCACTGAGAAACGGCGTTAATCTCAGCCACTGACTTATCGAGAATCTGCACTCACCTGTTTGCCATCACTTTCATGAGCTGATAACAGGTTTATTGGAGTCATAATGCACAGGTGGGGGTTTAAAGGTCCCATTCGGGCGTGAGGCCTTTGCGAAAGCTTCGGCATGGGAAAAAAAAGGCAGGGACTAGCTGGGATGATAGCAGAGGACGCTAATGAGATGTCTATAATTAAAAGACAACTGTAACTGGTAATTAATAAATTGTTGTGTTGAAAGTGTGTGTGTTAACGCTCCATGAGACTGGTTGGATAAATTCGGATGAGACTTGTGTAAAGGAGAGGAAAAAAACACGATTTGTAGAGCGTAAGGCTTTTAGGAATCTGGCGATATTCGAGTTCATGTTTAGTTAAAATTTACACACACACACACACACACACACAAAAGTTGGTACAGAGTTTGACTAATTGCTGGTATGACAACTACAGCACCAACTGGCACTTTTGTTGCTCAGTGGATTTGGAATAACTAGTCCATGAATGACATCTTGACTATTGTAACTGCCGTTTCATTGGCCTACCCACAAAAACCATCGCCAGATTACAATACATCCAAAATTAAGCAGCTAGAGTTCTCACAAAAACTAGAGAATTTGTTCATGTCACTCTCATCCAATTTTTACTTCAAAAGACCTCTTTTAAAGCTTGTAGTAGTAGTATATTTAAGGAATAACTGACGACGGGCCATTGAATTTAAAGTGGCTGTTACACCTCGGGTGTGCATTATTTTCTAAGAATTCAACGGACCGAAGTCAATTATCCCACTTATACTATGGTTACCACACCTCAAGACATCGATCAGATGATATAATTTAAGGCATTAGTCTGGTTTTTGCCATTAAAATGCTATTGTGAGTAGGATTCATTTCTTACGCAGCTCATCCAATGCCTCCATTGCTAATTCTAAAACATTTCAAATAATTAATTACAAATCATTTTAGACCGAGTAACGACGCTTGAGCCGTTGATAGCAGATTAATGCAGTTAATAATGAAGTTTAGACAGACGGAATGAGAGAGAGCGCAAGAGAAAGAGAGATATTAAGCTTGTGAATTACCTCTCTGATTCTGTGCGTCTCTCAAAAGTGATCGGCAGCAGCGATTCTACTAATAGTGAAACTGTAAGTTCATTTTCTTTAGGAACAGTGCCGTTGTTACCTCGCTTGTGAGAAATGTTATGTAGTTTTTAATTTGTTAATAATCAGATAAGCGTTAAAAACATTAGCGCGTATGCTAACTTGTGTGCAAACTGTATGTGTGTGCGTCTGTAAGGGAGAGTGGAAGAAATAGAGTATGTGCTTTCCGTACATAAAATGTCATTTTGTGGCAAAAACATGGAAATAATCTGTCGTTTTTATCCTATTGTTTACTGTATTTATTTGTTTGTCATTGTGGGTTTTGGTTATTTTGCTGTTTAAGGCTGTAAGGACTTTGAAATAACTGAAATCATGTGGTGAAGTGATATAGACATGTAATGCGGTCAAGACCTGCCTGGAACTACGTTTGCCATACCTTTCCCTGAAAATAATGCACACCTTAGAACATTCGTCAGCCAATCAGATTCAAGCACTCAACAGCCCCATAGTATAAATTCTGTTATCTGAAGTAAAATGAATGCAAATTATGCAAAAGTAGACGTGTAAACAAGTTATTTGCTGACTGGCTTGCGCGACATCATGTCATGCAAATTTTCCGATTGGGTTGAAAATTTTCAGATTGAGACGTATATTGCACGTTCATGGCAATCACGTCACTCAATTCATTCACTCAAATAATGGTGTGTGCACCCCAAAATTTGAAGCAAATATCTGCATCGCTCAAATTTTTCGTGTCACTCATGCAAATAAAAACAATAAAAAAAAATTGTTTTTAAATCTGATACAACCGGACATATCAAACCGAATGTGTCAATAACCTCTCCGTTGACTGGTTTGCACGACAACGCAAATTTTCCACTTGAGTTGAAATGTTTTAACTTGCAAAGATATATTATGCGAGGCATACATATGTTGTTCAACCTTACAATATATATCAAAGAAAATGATTTAAAAAATTGTTTTGCTTAATTTATTAAAAAAAGAGGTTAAGCAATATTTACAACCCAACACTCAAACGAGCCTCTATTGAGTGACAGCTGAATTCATCCTAAAAAATTTCCTAATGTGGCATTTTTATTTTACTTTTTAATTATTTTTACTATTTAAATTCATGTTTATGGCTAGAAATACAAAAAACGAAATTTTAAACTGTACTGACACATTAACATTGGTAGCAGCGTCGCTAAAATTGTTCCACCTCCAGTTTGACCTCCTCAGATTGATCAGCAACATTTTCTTAAGGGCCAAGAATCTTATTTGACCAAATATTCATTGAAAAATATTGTGTATTATTGTATTGTTCTCTATTTATGCAACGTAACTTTCCTTTTATTTGACCTCTTCTCTTCTCTGAAACTGCCAACTGCTAGCTACAGTATAACGAGGATTTAAACACTCATTTACTATCATTCCAGTCCGTCTCTGTCCAATGCCCTTGTGACATGAGACACCCAGTGGGAGAAAATCTCTCTGAACAGCTTTCACCTTTATCTGCTGCTTTATTGATTATTCTCTTAAGAGCTTTTGCTCGTCGCCGAGATAACTCTAGAGAAAATAAGCACACAATAAGACGGTGCTGTACGCACCAAAAGTCTGGTTATAAGAAACCTCGCAGAGCAATTCATGAAGGCCTCATTGCTGCTATCTCAAAGCGGTAGTTAGAATCATTGAGTAATTATAACCCTTCATTACGGCCACGGAGACCTCACACACGATGAGACATAAACTTGTTTATATGCAGCTCAGCTACCATTTCTGATCCAAACAATCACCTGAAACAGGGTGTTCAGTCTTTGGCTTTACAAAAGTTAAATACAATTTTCTAACTGTGCGGTAGGTATTACAATGGGTGCTAAAAGTATAGAGAATATACTTGTACTACAGCATAGCAATGCCATGATGAAGACATAAAAAAATGATGAAAATATTAGAGAACAATACCTTTAGATAATTTTTCAAAGCCACTTTCAATCGAATTGTGCATAATTATTAATTATTAACTGCAGAAATAACTAATGAAATCTGGAGATCATAACTTTGATAAACAAACTTTTGAAAGTGACCCATTTAATCTCAATTTTCTCACAATTTCCTACATATGTAAGCTCTAGGAAATACCAGATGCTGAAATGATTACTTCAATATAATATGTTTAATTATAAAACATTATTATAAGAGAAAAAAGTCATAAAGTCCTAAAAAAAAAAAGTTTACGATTTAAGAACTAAAGGAGCAAAATGTTTTTTCTTTCCCAGTAAAACTTCCTTCAGTTATCTAATATTACTTGGGTAAAAAACAAATACAAAGTGAGCAAAATACATAAATAAAATAACTTAACATTCCTCAACTTTACAGAAAAGGAAGTATATAAATACAAATGACAGTAAACAGGAAGGACCTGGCACATGTCACTGATACTAAATAAAACCCGACTTTAATAACATGTATCTCACGCTGGTCACACACCAACCCGATGACTTTTATGAATATATGGCGTTTAAGACGGTGGACCTTTGAACATGAAGATCTGTGGGAACCTTTTGAAATAACATCCTGTAAAGTAAGTTATCTTATCTAGACCGCTATGCATTTCAAAGGTTTACATGTTTATTGTTGTGTGCCCAAAGAGCAGTGAACTGCGTGGGCTTGTGTGTTTATAGAGGAATAATTGCAATTGTACCAGTGCAACGGCCGCCTTTGCTAACATATCAAACATTCCTCAGCGCCTCTGCTTATCACTTTTGGCCTCTTTCAACTTATAAATATGACCGTTTTATAAAAGGCAAATATGTTTTAGACCCATTGCAAAAGTTACAAGTGATCTACATTGTGAGAAGTGAAGGAGAAAGCCTTTGAGGTGTTTTTTAGATAAAGAGCAAGAAACTTAATCACAGTTGTCATACTTTCAGGGTCAGTGTCAGAAGTAGGGATAAATCTTCAAGCCATCTTCAAGAAATGGCTAAAAACACGTCTCCTCCTATTTTATTTGACATTCTAACTCTAGCAATATTCTATTCTTTAAAAAAAAAAAAGACATGAAAAAGAATTCATTTCTTTGTAGTTTTTTTTTTTTTTTTTTTTTTTTGAAACACTGTGCTGTTTTTTTAACATTTTTTTCTGGTAAATAAATTCTGGTAAATAATTTATCTCATAAATATTTGACATTAGTAGTTGTACATTACATTACATTAAATAATATATTTCTGTCACAGTTTCTTCATGATAAACCAAACTTTTATTTTGATAGGTTGCTGTGAAGACCTTTATGATGATAGTTGTTCTTCAAAGAAACAGTAAAATGCTCATGAAGTGACTCTCAGAGGAGTTTTAGAGATTATGTTTATGTATTCATGTACTCATGTATTCATGTGCATGCGGAGCCATGGCTGATGTAAACACAAGCATTGACTAGAGTTACGATCATCGGTGGGCGTGTCGGAGCCACACCGTAGATGTGTGCAGTGTGTGGTAAGAGATTTATTCATTATACAGTGTAGATAGCTTCACAAGCCTTATGCTGGAGCTGGTTTCGGGTATTTAAAAATTAAATAAATTAGCATAATAATGACAATATCATGTATCGGGGACCTCGCAGGCTGATGATAGGACCAACACTACTGTAGCATATAATTTACTCACCCTCCATGCATCCTAGGTGTATATGACTTCCTTCTTTCAGACGAATGCAATCTGAGTTTTATTAAAATTAATCCTGGTACTCCCGAACTTTAGAAAGGCATAGACTGAATGGCATAGACAAGTGTTTCTCTCCATCAGTCCAAAACAAATAGATCTACAATAAAAAGTCCCTCACATGACTCCAGGGGGGTCTATAAAAGCCTCCTTTAGCGATCCAATGTGTTTTTGTAAGAAAAATATCTATATTTAAAACGTAAGAATCACTGTAATCTAGTTTACGCAGTTGTACACGGCACTTGCTGCTTTGGGAAGGGGCTGAAATGCCGTCTAAGCTGTTCGCCAATTGCAATGCAGTGGGACTGCTAACCAATCACAATACATTTCGTTTTTCGGAAGACGGACCTTCATCAAAACCCGGAACTAATTGAGCCATTTGTGCCAGCCTGAGGAGAAAGCTATTGTAATAATGTAAATTATGTGAAAAATAATGTGTTTTTCGAACCACCAAGCATGAGAGCATGTTCTAGTGCACCCCCAAACAAAGAGAAGACTTTGTAAAAGAGCATAATAGGACCCCTTTAAAACTGACAGACATTAGTCAATATTGTGTTTTTATTTAAATGTACTGACCCACTTTTAAATTATTTGGCAAATTCCATGACATTCCGTGTTATAGTAAATTCCATTTTTATTACCAAATTCCGCGATTCCGTCTGTGTTTTCTGCATCGTGGAACTCATAGGGCCCTACAGTTATTTCAAGTTAGTTTCAAAGTTTATTACCTTAAGTGGTAATGTAGTGAACCATTATAAATTGCTAAATTCGGCGAAGGTAATATATAGCCGACGGTCTTACTTTTCTGTATGCTGTCCAAATAACAACATCTCCATCCTCATCCGAACACCGGTTCTCTTTCCTCATCTCCAACCTGCTTGGAGACTCAAGTGAAACGGCCTTGGATTCGGAATCTTGGCAGGCACTCAGGAAATTAAATTTAATATGGGGATGTGCACAGTGGGGAAAAAAACATCAGTGGTAATTGGAACGGAAGGATCTGGGTGGGGTGGTGGGGGTTTGTAGAAATTGAGATGTTGTCACCCAGTCGTCCCTATCATCGCCTGGGCACTGAGGAAAAGCAATTAGGGAGTCAGGGGAGGATGTCAGGGATTTCTACACAATCCAAGGGAGCAGAACGCCGGGCGACCAGGAGGCCTCGACTGTTAGTGGGGTGCGGAGTAATTGGGGCTGGGGGTGACAGATTGAAATCATTAAGGCTTTGTGTTTGTTTAACTGTGCTTTTGCGTTTAATGAGTAGACCTGTCTATTAATTTCCACTGTAAATCAAGATTCCTCGCCTCCGTGATCGCACTGACGGTCTCGCTAGCATAAAAAACATAATTGATCCTTAATACGGTTAGAGCTGTTAGGGATCAAATGCGTTCATGGGAATCTTGGACTTGCCGTGTGGGTCCTGTTACAATGCGAACACCACAATAGGCCTAATGGCGGAGTCGTGGGCTGCTACGCACCGGCTTTCAAGGACATCCCCTGGCACGAAACAATGAGATTAATACCAGTCTTTCTCTCATTGTAATGAAGGCGTGCAGAGATTAAAATGGGCCAGCTCTGATTGATGCAGAGAGCTATGGAAAATTAAAAACTTCCAACAATTCGGGGGTGAACGCATTTGGAGTACATTCATCAGTCCCTTTTTCCCCATGTCCAATAAAGTTGGCCATATCTCTCCATGGCGCTGGCCTCCCAACCATCATGGCCTGAATCAGATGGTAGATTACGTTCTACTGAAAACCATCGTCCCAGAGGCTCTCGGCTCCCGCCATCGAGAAAAGAGGGGAGAAAAAAAGCGGGGAGTGAAAATGACTGTGGCTCGGCAGGGGGGCCCATGCTAATGAACAGGTGGTGTGGGAGAGGGAAGGTTAAGCCCGTTCGGGTGGGTGTCTCTGGAACCCCGTGCTGCGTGGACAGATGTGCGGACGGGCGCTCCTCATCCCCCGCCTGTTCTGCCAAGCCAGTAGCCTGTGTTCAAAATGCTCTCATTTATCCCTCTTTGTTCTTTGTTATTTTTGGACTGGCTTACGGGCAGCCAAATTGTGTCTCTCCGAGGAAAATCACGTCTTCTCCTCTCCGTCGCATTTGTTCTCCTCCATGTGTATTGCGGAACAATGTTGCAGAATTCTGTGTGACACTTGGCTCAATGTGACATGGTGTAAAAATGTGGAGAAAGAACCCAATATGGGCTTTTGTTCCCATTGCCAAAGAGCTTAGAAAGCCACGCACAGCACGATAGCGTTCAAAACGAGGGATGCCACGTGAAGACTTTTAACCTCGCGGATGAGAACGGGAAGTGAGACTCAAATAGAGCGGCTAAACTTGCTAGGGTTGGGTCAAGATTGGTCAACTAGATGATTAGCCAGATCTAGATTTAGTTTTGATGTTTGTAGTAGTAGTGCTATGCTAATTAGCATGCTATGCTTAGTTATTAAAGAACAACATCCTGCCATGAGTGTTGCATTCTTGAGAAACGACATCTAGTTAAAGTTGCCTTTAAATTGAAATAGGCCTTTTCTCCCTAATTTACTCACCCCTTGTCATCCAAGATGATCATCAGTCATCAGATCATCAAATTATGTTTTTTGACGAAAACATTTCAGGATTTCTCTCCATGTAGTGGACTTCTATGGTGCCCGCGAGATTGAACTTCCAAAATGCAGTTTAAACGCAGCTTCAAAGAGCTCTAAAGAAGGATCTTATCTATCTTTTTTTTTTTTTTAATTACAATTTATATATTTTTTCATTTTAAATGCTCATCTTTCCTAGCTCTGCATGTACTCTGTGCATTCTGGTTCAAGACAGTTAATGTATGTCGAAAAACTCCTCCAACTTCAAAATCATCCTACATCGCTGTTTTATCTTTTTTTTTTTTTTTGTAAAGGGCGTTTGATCTTCTTTGTACGTTAACTTTGTGACTTTGGGTCGGTACTTCTGCAGCAATGTAGGATGATTTTGAAGTTGAAGCTAGACAAGACAAGCATTTGAGGTTAAAAAGTATATAAATTTTATATATTTTTTTAGAAAATAACCGATTGCTTCACTAGATAAGACCCTTCTTTCTTGGCTGGGATCATTTAGAGCCCTTTGAAGCTGCATTTAAACTGCATTTTGGAAGTTTAAACTCAGGGGCACCATAGAATTCCATTATATGGAGAGAAATTCTGAAATGTTTTCCTCAAAAAACAATTTCCTTACGACTGAAGAAAGAAAGATATGAACATCTTGGATGACAAGGGGGTTAGTACATTATCTGTAAATTATCTGGAACTTCTTTAATATTATAAAGCTACAAGAATCTGAATCCTTTTGTTGAATGCAAGAATGTTAAAATGCAATTGGGGATAGTTGTGCCCAAACTGGATTTCATTTAAGGGTTTTAAATTATATTTAGAAAAAAAAAATATGTGTTTTGTCCATACATTGAAGTGCATTGCTTTGGACTCCACTGACTTTTATGTTCCTCAGAAGAAAGCTAGTCATACAGGTTTAAAATGACATGAGGGTAAGTAAATGACAAAATTTTATTTCCTTTTAAGCCTAATTAGTCATTCAGGCAACCCACCAACTATGCATTTCTGAAAATATGTAGTTTCACATATAACTGATCAGTGTTGGACAGTTAGAAACTAGCAGGTGTCACTTCAAACAAATTCACTCTCTAGGTTGTGATTGATTAATCAAAATGCTAAAGTATTGTGGTAAAGTGGCGGTTGCCTCAGCTGCAGAAAAAACAACAACTGTCTGAACAATGAGAGATACCGTGATCAGATGGGGAATCAGACAGCGCGAATGTGAGTCAGGGTGGAAATCACCTGCTGACTGCTGCTGCTGTCTCTTTAGCTGCCTGAGCGCTGCACCTGCCACCAAGACGGAGGAGGAAAAATCAGTTAACAGAGTTACAACTCCTCTCAGATGCTCCCACCACTGCTCCTCACATTACCCTCTGAGTCAGGCTTCTGGCCCAGGCCTGTGAGTTTCACTCTGACACACACGAAACTCCCGCTCGCCACAACAAGCTGAGCAAATGACAACTCGCACAATACGCCGTCGCACAAAAAGCGAAAGAAAAAGCGTTCGACCCAAAACTGCTGTCGCCGTTTTTTGGCGAGCGCAGGCAAGGCTGGAGGTCAGCGGGGATTTTTGGAATTTTTTTTCTGTTGCCTGACACCCACTCAGCGTGCCCGTTCTTTGAGCGAGGCGGCACGGCCACCTGCTTGCATTGTGGCCGGCAGCTTTGGAGCGCGGCAGGGGGGCCTGCAGGGACGGCCGAGCACGCAACATGTTCCGGCGAGTTTGTTTGGAAACCGGCGGGCTGGGCCAGCGCGCTGATCAAGGGGAGGACGGAGCCAAGCACAGCTGACAGACACGACACGCCCACTCTCTCACTCACAGTCACTCTCTCGCCGCCGCCTGCCTCGTTCTACATCAGCTTTTTCCCCCTCGTCTTTTTTTTCTCCCTCCTCTGCTCCCCATGCACTCCCTTCCTCCCCGCAGGGGTCTGAAATCACACTTTAATTGCCCATTCTTTGCTGCCTGACCGTCACCGCTTCATTTTTTTTGTGTCCCACAGGTGTGATGTCATCACTAATAGCCCAGGCAGAGAGTGCAGGTGAATCTTTATGGTCTCATTATCTTTGTGGTTTAACTGACAGGAGCGGCCCACCTGAACAAGTCTCTGTACTCCCCAATGACTAATTTATAGTCGGCTATATATTACCGTGCCACTGCTAAATGCTCCGCTGCGAGAGCGACATGACCAGATATTCAAAAACAGCTCTCGTGTGCCACAGTGTCACATAATTACATTAGTAATAGTGATGCGTCTCATTTTGATAATTTATTGGAACAGGCAGTTATCTTGTTTCAATGGTCCATGAGGAGGCTTATTTCTAAAGCACTGTTCACGCATAATGCATATATGAATGAAAACATACGCACTTCCTATTGTCCAAAACACAAGATATAAAATAACATACACTGTATATCTGTCCTAAAACATATTGAGCTGTCTACATTTTAAAGCAGTAATCTTATGCAGCCATCTATACAGTGTTCATTTAGTATCGTTGAGCTACTAATATAGTTTTTACTTATATTTTGAATTGGTTTTAATACTTTTCTGTTTGCATTTTAATTTTAGTTCAGTTTTAGTGATTTTATTGTGTTTTTGTCTTTATATACATATATATTTTTTTTATTTTATTTATTTGTTTAAATGTGTCAGTTGCTGGGTTTCCATCCTACGACGCATTTTAGTGCCACGTTAAAAAATTACAAAATCTAAGATTACGACATTAAAGTCATAATATTTTAAGAATAAAGTTGAAATTATGAGAATAAAGTCAAAATATTATGAGAATAAAGTTGGAATTACAAGAATAAAGTGTAAATATTTTGAAAATAAAGTCAAGATGTTTTAAGAATAAAGTCAAAATGTTTTGAGAATAAAAATCATAGCAATTAAAAATATAATGTTTTGAGAGCCTGTGCATGCAAATGCCTCAGATTGGGAGCACCAGGAGAAGTTGCCAGGTCACCGGAATTGATTTGAATATATGTGGGATTATTAGCAGAAATCATACCATGTGTTATACTCGCAGAGACAGTATGCTTAGAAATTATATTTCACGTCTTCGATTGCATTAATTAGGCCTTTTGTAGTGTGCCAGCCATCCAATAATAGCAATAAGCTTTGTGCTTTTGGTACGTTTAATATAAAACAGTCTAAGCTTTCAAAATCTCTCAGTTTATAGCGAAATACAAACAATGTGTCTTGCAATAATGTGTTTCTCACATGTGGTGGGACAGATCACTGCATGCATGTTAATCAATTGTCTTTTCGATTACAATAAGACATTCGTTTTATTAAATTATATTGTTTTCTTTGAGAAAATTCCACCACCTACTCTGCAAAAACATCTGTTGCATCCAATCTTTCATTCCTCACATGTCTTTATTTAAAAACAACAATAAAATGTTCTAAAGGCTGAAGTGAACTCCAACTCCAACATAAGTTATATTGTTGTCTTTTCTGAGGTATATTAGTGACTATTCACAAGCTGTTTTATTAACAATATAATACAGTAAATGATTGGAAATAATATTTAATATCTTACTGGGGCTGCACGATTAATCGCACGATGTTGTGAGGTGCGTTTTGTCAATAAAGCCGGTACTTTGATTAGTAGTAAATCTCCATCACGTGCGTTCAGCACGTTCGCTCAGCGTTCGGCAGTTGATACACAGAGACGTAAATCACTGACAAGCTACGCCAAATCGCGCTCAAAATCGAATGCGATTTTGAGCACGATTTGGCGTAGCTTGTCAGTGATTTACGTCTCTTGTGCATTACTTGCCGCTCCAGCTGAACGCACGTGATGGAGATTTACTACTAATCAAAGTACCGGCTTCATTGACTAAACGCGCCTCACAACATCGTGCGATTAATCGTGCAGCCCTACATCTTACATTCATTATTTGTAGTGTGTCAGCCACTCAGTAATCGCAATAATTTTGTGCTTTGTTGCTTTTAATATAACACACTTATCTCAAGTGTATAGAGCAATATAAACGTGTAGGAACATCAGAAGGAATGAAAAAACAGTATAGCCTAATGAAGATGACAGATGCACATGCCGCTTAAACCGAGGCGAATACAGCGATCTGTCACGCAACATTAAAGAGTGTCGAAAACACATTATTGTAATAGACATATTGTTTGTATTTTTCTATAAAACTGACAGATTTTGAAAGTTGAGACTGGAATATCCACTGGTTCTGCCAATCTATGCAATTTGCATGCACAAAATGCTAGAATATACTCTCAAAATATTAGAACTTTAATTTTAACTTTTAATTATCGTAATTTTGACTTTATTCTCAAAATATTTTGACTTTATTCTCAAAACACTTTGACTTTATTCTCAAAACATTTAGACAATTCTCATAATTTTGACTTTATTGTTGAATTTTTTCTTCTTTATTCTCGTAATTTTGACTTTAATATCATAATATTTCGACTTAATTCTCTGAATTTCGACTTTATTCTCTAAATATTACGACTTTAATCTTGTAATCTTAGATTTTATTTTATTTTTTAACGTGGCACTAAAACGCCATAGTACCAACCAGAGTTGGAATATTGCATAAAACATTTGCGAATAAGTACAGTTTCTATCCAATGAGTCAAAGAGAACAAAACTGCCACTTCCTGATAAACTGGAACTAAATATCACTAAAAAAAAGTAGGAGAAGCCTCTAAATATAATAATTTTCATTTATAATAAATTATTTGTGCATCAGAGAGAGCAGACGAAACATAATAAATGCAGTCATTGCTTTCAGAGGTGGACGCAGTCATGTAAGACAACTCTGGGAGGCAATTATACAGAAATACTTTGATGACAGACTTTTCTCGGGCATTTAAGAATGACCAAAACAACATTTCAGATGTTCTGCCACAAGATCAGTCTGCTGGTTAGTCGGGTCATACAGTCACATGACTTTTTTATGCGCATGAAGGAATTTCTACGGCAAATGCGTTTCCATCTCCCATTATTTGCATTAAAACTTTTTCGCACAAGTCAAAAACCACCTCAAGCAAACTTAAAAACTTTTTTTTGCAAATTAAGGGATTTTCACTTGTTTCTGATGCTATACTTCAAAATGCGCATAGATGAAAACATAGCTTATATAATTTTCAGTTTTAGTTATTTAAGTACATGAAGTACATGACTTGGCAACTAGCTGAAATTAGTTTTTCTGTTGTTTACTTTACACTTCAAATATTTTTCAAATGAAGAAACGTTTTCTTTTATGATTTTATTTATTGTTTTTATGTACAACAACGCTGCTTCTAAAACATCTTATTTTAATGACACTGTAAAGCAGAATTGCATATTTCACTTACAGATAAGAAGATCCCCAATGCATTACAAAAAAAGAAATCCCTGCTGGCGGACAGAGAAATGTTGAGTATAAATATACTATATGCTAAACAGTTAATTAAAACAGTTAATTCTAATAAAATTGCACTAGTTTACCTAGTATTTGTGTAAGCTATATATTTCTATGCTTTGAGAATCAAGTCACATGGCTAGGCTGGTTTGATAGTTTTCAAGCATGTCAAGTTGGTCGCTTCAAAGAGGTTTTGGCCACTTTCAGATGGTCAGGCTATGACCACACTTGGCTAGGATGGCTGAAAGCCAGTTTATCCAGGGTGCAGACCAGTTAAAACCAGATTGGGCTGGTATAAGCTGGTTTTAGCTGTTCAAGCAGATCTCAATAAGAAAAAAAAAAACTGTGAAATCTCCCTAAAACCAACCAACAAATTAGCATGTCCAGATAATTCTGCTGCATGGAAGTTGTTGCCTATAAAGAGCATCTCACATACAAGGTTTTATTTCAGTTAGGATCCTGCCGTTAAATGCAGTGCATGGCAAGGTATCTCTCGAATGTATCTTATTTAAAACATGGTGAAAGCGAGCAAACACCCTTATACAGATTTTCTGATGCTTTGAAAAGACAAGCTGACTACATCTGATCTCCAGTCGCAACCTTGAAACGGAAACTTTCCATCCTGCATTATGTAAAGAGTGACATTCAAACCATCACTCTTCAAATGTCACTGCTGATGCCCCCGATACACATGCAGGATTGTCAGCGCAGGTATTTATGATACATCATCCTCTCATGTCATATCAGTCATTCTGTCATTTCTCAACACATGATCAAGCAGTGCTTTTAAATGCCACCTGATTCCACCCACGCCAAAGTTGTGATTTTGCCATAACAATCAGTATGTGAACACACATGCACATCTATACATAGACTACACTGTCATTTTGAGAATCAAACCTGGTGCTGTAAGGACAGTATCTTATAGGACAGTGAAATGAGAGAGCAAGAAAGAGATTAGAGAAAACCCTCTGGGGGAAAACACCTGGCCAGCAGAGGCACGGGCCAGAGGAGATGAAAGAGTGTGAGAGCAGCTTTTTGATACTCCTCTTCAAAGCCGTAACAGAAGAGAAAGTCTCCCGGAAGACTGCTCTCACCTGCTATATCTGGCGCAGCAGGCTTCCGGAGTGTTCTGCACCACACAACTTTTGCTCTTTTTTTCTCTGTAAAGCGAGGTCTTCCTCTTCCTCTACTTTTTCTTTCTCTTTTTTCCTCCACAGCAAGGGAAATCACCATTTTTTTTCTGCTCTTCAAATGAATGCTTAAAATAGTGTGAGCACTCGAGGTACACAAGACAAAATGTCAAAATTTCTTAAAAGTCATTAATTCTAGGAGTACTTTCATCATGTCATTACTACAGTTGAGTATGCTCATTTTGCCTATTACAAAATATTACAAAACATTTTTAGTTATATTAATTTGAAATACATTTTTTTGATACATTTTTATATATATATATATATATATATTTTTTTTTTTTTTTTTTTTTTTTTTTTCCAAATTCTTGTATTTTGGAATTACTTAGCGCAAAAAAAGAAAAATAAATAAACAACAAATATACAAAATATACATTTCTTTAAGATATAGACTGAAGTGACCAGAATACTAAAATGTATTTGTTTTATCTTTTTAGAACAAAACACACACACAAACAACAACAACAACAAAAACACTAAACACATCCAAACACAAAACAAAATGAAACAAAAAATATAACAAAACCAAAACAAGCACAAAACCAAATCAAACCATAAAAAACACAAAAT